>NW_007246465.1:169190-189471 GCF_000164805.1 Carlito syrichta
GCGGCACACGCGGGCGCACACACCCTTCCGGGGCCCCCCACCCCCACCCCCTTCGAGATCATACCCCTGTCTGGCTGCGGATCCCACGTTCCCCCATCCCCCTTTCCCTCTCCCCTTAATCCCATTCGCCCCGCGCTTGACCCTCCATTCTCCGGGCGGGGGTTGATTTCCGTTCCCCCGAGCCATATTTTCCCCTTTAAATGGTCACGTTTCAGCATGGTCGAAAGTTCTTCACGGTGCTTCTGAGCATTGCTAACTTCTTGGCTCCTTCTGGTCTCTTTCAAGTACTCTTTATTCCTACGGCATAAAGTCCGCGGGTTCCGAAGCAGAGCAAATCCATCTGTTTTTAAAATTTCACCTCCTCCCCTAATCTTAAGGTACTCCGGGTCGCAAGGTTCTGGCCTTCCGTGGATGAACAGCATTTTATTCGTAACCCGAAACTGGAAAAAAAGATCACAGGTTAAAAATAAGATTGGCCACTTTTGTCCTTTTTTTTTTTTTTTTTTTTAATCCTTCTGGAAGAAACCCGTTTTGGTTTCATTGGTGAGGTCTTGGGCATTTTAACAGTTGCACGGTCTTCACATAGTTAATTATTAAAACGCCACGATGAATCTTCTGAAGGATGAGAGTATTTGGTTTAGTCGGTCCTGTAAGCAAACCCTTTAGATGGTGTGTGACTGCCCGCTTCAAGTTGGAACAACTTGTAATTTGAAATCACCGTCTCAGATCATCATATGAGCTGTTCGCCATTATCTTAATTTCTTACATTTGTATTAATTTCTATTTAGAAGTGTTTTTTAACTATGAAATGGGAATACTGTATAGAACCAACTTGATCTTTAGTTAAATTTTGCTTTGCAGATATTTCTCTTTGGGGATACTTCTGAACGGGGATACTTCTGAACATTTTAATCACAAGTGAAAGAAAAAAAAAATTACAGGAAGGAGAAAGGGCCAAAAAAGATAAACTGTGTAGTAGGATTTTGCCCTCGTGTCAAGTCTGTATTATTGACAATACTAGTTTTCATTTTCTTCTAGGTAATTTAGAGTGTTATAAATACTGCTGCCCGATAATTTAATACAGCATATTCTTATGTAACCAAAAACGATGTTCTCATTTTTATTTATAAGTTGCAGTATTTTTCGTTTATTTAAAATTTATCCAAGGGCTTGCACTTCAGTTAAATAGTAGGGTGAATGTTGGTCATTATATACCCATGAAGTAGGTGTTAAAATGTCCACTTAATAATGGAGGAAGCAGGCTGGGGTCCCTCTGAAATCTGGATGTGTGACTCCAAATCCTGTGTTCTCAATCATTTTCTCGCTGACACATTTCTCACAGAAAATCCAGTGCTACAATTTGGTTTGGGAACTTAAAGGCTACTTATAACTCCTCTGCAGTGGCAGAGACAGCTCTCCCCCTTCCCAACACCACCTCCCCACCATTTCAGAGCTTCTCTTTTTAGCAGGAGTCAGAATTTGCTGGCTCTAATGTATTTGTAGCTTGGCTCCTAGAGAAGCATGGAATGTTCTCACAGACGTCTCCATTTCCTTGATTGCAAATGCAGTATGATCAGAGTTGAGGTTTCTATTGTGCCTAATTATTTTATACAACAAATACTAAGCACTTACTACCTGCTGTAGGAACTCACAGAGATGATAATTATGTCATCAGGACCTTCAAAGAGTTTACAAAAATTGAGTTGACAAACTTACAAGTGAAAAATTACAAGCATGCAAAGCAGTTTTAATTAAATGCAGGGTGATACAGAAAATGCTATAGTTATTTAAATTAATAACCAAGGATTTACCACAAGTCAGCCTTGACACTTGAGTAAGATCTGAATAGAGGGAAAAATGAAGGGAACCCATTCATAATAGGGTCCGGTTATGCTGGTAGAAGAAGACTAGCATTTGGAAAAGATCAGTAATAACCAAGCTATATTCATTATAATAGCCAATGTATATTTAATGACAATCACTGTTTTAAGCACTTTCTCCACATTAATTTCTTTAAGCCTCATAACCTTATGGATGAGTCTTCATATTCTCTTTTTACACATAGGGAACCTGGGCACAGACAGATTAATTAACTTGCCCAGCTAAGTAGTAGATGCATATTCAGACAGCCTGACTTCACAACTCCTAACCATAATACATACCATCTCTTCATATAGTACACTAAAGTGACAGTAAATAGAATCATGTGGTCATACCAGAAGGTCTTTTAAAACCTACTCTTAATTGTCCACTAGGTGCCTAAAAGTATGTTGAATTCTGAGGATATCAAGACCTGTAAAACAATTACAGTGCAGTATTATGAATCCTGTTAGGAACTGAGTAAGAGTACACTGTGAGGAAAGATGTTGGTGAAGTGGGGGGGAAATTCCACAGAAGAGATGGTGTTTCATCTGGGTTATAAGCAGTCAGTCGACTGCAAAGCAGAGTCAGGAAAGGCATTGTAGAGGCAAGGAACAGCATATGTACAAGCACAAACTGAAGGAACAAGGTGTGTGAGAGGAAGTCTGGTGGTTTGCTGTGGCTTGAGCTTAGAGTCTGTATGAGTGGCTAATAGAGAGTGATGAAAGATAAGACCAAATTATGAATGGTATAGCGAGGTCAAGCAAAATGAGCTTAAATATTTGCTTTGCAATTGGAAAACTGCAAAAATAACTTAAGCATGATTGGAGTAAAAGCCAGATTGCCTGCAATTGCAAACACTTCTCTCTAGAAGTATAGTGGCAGGGAAGCTTGAGGTAGAAGTCTAAGGAAAAAGTGTGTTTTTTTTAAGAATAAAGAGATTTGAATATCGGACCTGCACACTGATGCCAAAATTTTAGATCCTTAAATAGAATATTTGGCATTATTATTCACCCTTTAAAAATCTTTTGAGGAAAAGAAAGACAAATTTAGAGTTTTGGAGAGATTCATCCACCAACAATGTTCAGAATGCTTGGGAGGGAGGACAGAGACTGGCAGCAGGAAGCTGTTAAAAGTATTGAGTGATCAGTGCCCAGATTAGATTGGTCATGATAGAGGAGGGTAAAAAGAGAAAGGTGGGAAAGACATTATGAAAGAAGACTAGATAAGATTTATAACTGAGAAAAGCTGGAATGTAATGGATAGGTAAGATAAACTGCAGTAGATTTCATTGAATTAGGCAGTTGAACAGTGTGAGTTGTTTGTAGATAAGTCCCTGTGTTTTTTTTAACTGTGTGTATTTATGTGTATGTAAGAGCATGTAAGTATGTGTGTACTGTTTGTATCAGAGGCAGAAAATCCAAGAAGATGACATGTAATGAATTAAAAGGAAGGTGCAAGCCAGAATTCTTGAAATGGTTTTGCTTAAAGGTAATAGTTGAAGTTATATGACTTCAAAGAAGTTAGTATTTTATTTTATTTATTTTGTTTTTTTGCGTTGGAGTCTCACTCTCGTTGCCCAGACTGGAGTGCAGTGGCATGCTCCTGGCCACCGCAGCCTCGACCTGCTGGGCTCTGGCGATCCTTCCGCCTCAGCTTTCTAAGTAGCTGGAACTACAGGCATGCGCTACCACGTCCGGCTAATTTTTGATTTTACTGTAGAGACAAGGAACCAAGTTGCCCGCATGGGTCTCGAACCACGAACTCATGCCTGGCTCATTTTTTTGATTTATTGTAGTAATGAGGTCTCGCCATGTCGCCGAGACTGGTCTTGAACCCGTGGGCTCAGGCAATTCACTCACCTCGGCCTCCCAAAGTGCTGGGATTACAGGTTGAGCCACCGAGCCCAGCCAGAAGCTAGTATTTTGAAAGAAAAATAAACATAATCCAAGCGTGGTAGCACACGCCTGTAATCTCAGCATGGGAGACTGAGGTGAGAGGATTGCCTGAGCTCACGGGTTCAAGACCAGTTTGGGCGATATGGCAAGACCTCATCACTACAATAAATCAAAAAAATGAGCCAGGCATGGTGGCGCACGCCTGTAGTTCAGCTACTTGGAAGGCTGAAGTGGAAGGATTGCCTGAACCCAGCAGATGGAGGCTGTGGTGACTGAATGTGCCACTGCACTCCAGCCTGAGTGACAGAGTTAGACTCCGACTCAAAAAAAGAAAAATAGATACTTTATCTTTGGGCATATTCATTGCCAGGGGTTAAAAGCTAGTAAAGAATTCAGTAAAGGAAACAGGAAAGTGGGTAAAGGAAATAATTTAGCTACATTATATGGTTACATAGAGACCAAGAAGTATGAGAAATTCAAGAAGCAGGGATGGTGAGTGGTGTAAAAGGCTTTAGAAATATTTGTGATATAGTCACAATGGCTACAGTCTTTTTTTTTTTTTTTTTGAGTTGGGGTCTTTTTTTTTTAATCCTATGGCTATCTAGTGTATGTTAATAGGATTTAATGAGAAGTTAACTATTTGATCACGGATAAGAGCGCCATATCTCTTGAAACATGGCTGTAATATATAGATTATTGTTTTAAAGCTGCATGTATACATATCCAGAGTAGGAGTTTCATTCCTTTGAACGTTGTAAATCTGTTGCCCTGTTAAGATTTGAATGTTCTGCCTCCAAATTTTCATGTTCTTTCTTTTTCTTTTTCTTTTCTTTTTTTTTGATTTGGGGTCTTAAGTAATCCAGGCTGAGTGCAGTGGCACAATCAGGGTTCAGCACAGCCTCAAAGTCCTGGGCTCAAGAGATCCTCCTACCTCAGTCTCCCGAGTAGCTGGAATTACAGGTGCATGCCACTAAGTCCAGCTACATTTTTAAATTAAATTAAATTTTTTTTATTTTTGTAGAGATGAATTCTTGCATTGTTGCCCAGGCTGGTCTCGACCTTGGCCTCCCAAAGTGCTGGGATTACAGGCGTGAGCCACTGTACCCTGTCTCATTTTCTTTTAACTCATCAGTTTAATCCTTTGCTCAAGGTTAATTGGTTTAATCATTACTTCTGAATTGTGCATTTCTTATTGGTGCCTTCTGTACAGTCATTTTTTTGTTTGTTTGCTTTTGAGTCGGAGTCTCACTCTGTCACCTAGGCTGTGCAATGGCATGCTCACAGCCACTGCAGCCTCGATCTGCTGGACTCAGGTGATCTGCCTCAGCCTTCCAAGTAGCTGGGACTACAGGTGCATGCTACTACACCAGGCATATTTTTTGAGTTATTGTAAAGGTCTCACCAAGTTGCCCAGACTTATCTCAATCCCTGAGCTTAGGCAATCCTCTCACCTCAGCCTCCCAAAGTGCTGGAATTACAGGCTTGAGCCACCATACCTAGCCTTTTTTTTTTTAATGTTCTGTTTTATATATTCCCTCCAACCCCACCTCCTAGTGCAAAGTAAACTCATCAGAACTGTGTTTCAGATAGCATGGTTCTGCCTGGTAGACTGGTATGCTCTGGGATTTTGCCATTGGTAATCTTCACTTGACAGAGTCAAACATGATGTATGTGTGAGCTGTTTTCTCTGTCTAGAAAACCCTTACCCCTATTTCATGACTGGCCACTCTTGGGCCCTGCCTGAATTGGCTATTCTGTACTCATATAGCACTTCATATATATTCTGCTTTTCTAAACTTTGAACTTCTTAAGGGCAAGAACTATTTATTTGGCTTCAAGTATATTTGTAATGTTTTATTTCTTAAGCAATGGCAAGAATATGGATGTTCATTAAAGTACTCTTTAAACCTTTTCATTTGACTAAAATAGTCATAATTTGTAAAAGTCATTCTCAAAGATCATATACATATTCTGTATTTTCTTTCAGTATGCTTTTAGTTTGCGTTTGCATTTAGATCCTTTATCTGGAGAGAGATGGAGTGTGTGTGTGTATGATGGGAAATTGGTTATTTATTTATTTATTTTTTCCTCGTGGAGCCAGATGTCCGTACGATTTATTGAATAGTTCTTTATTTTTCCAGTTATGTCACATGCCTTTTTAAAAATCAGGTATTAAATTCTTACATATATTTGAATCTATTTTGTTTTGTACCATTGAGTTAATTATCTATTCCTTTGCCAATGCTGTTTAAATTACCTTTACAGTATGTTTTATTAGATGGTAGAGCTAATATTCTCTTTATTCTTCATTTTGAAAATTGACTTTTGGCTATTCTTAAAATATATGTATATTTATATACAATATTTATATTTATATTGTATATATATTCATACATATAGATATAATTTTTTTTTTTTTTTTTAGTTAGGGTCTCACTTTGCCACCCAGGCTGGAGGGCAGTGGCACGCTCTTGACCACTGCAGCCTCAACCTTCTGGGCTCAAGCGATCCCTTCACCTCAGCCTTCCAAGTAGCTAGAACTACAGGCACATGCCACCATGCCCAGCTAATTGTTTTTTTATTTTATTTATTGTAGAGATGAGGTCTTGCTAAGTTGCCCAGCCTGGTCTCAAACCCCTGGGCTCAGACAATCCTCTCACCTCAGCCTCCCAAAGTGCTGAGATAATAGGCATAAGCCACCGCACCTGGCTATTCTTTAATATTTTAAATGAAAATTTAAGTTGGTTTGTAAAGTTCCATAATAAACCACTTTGCTATTTGGATTAAAATTGTGTTGTATTTGTACATTAATTTATAAAAGACCGGACACTCGGTGACTCGCCTGTAACCCCAGCACTTTGGGAAGCTGAAGTGAGAGGATTGCTTGAGCCCAGGTGTTCGAGACCAACCTAGGCAACATAGCAAGACCTTGTCTCTACAAAAATAAAAATTAAGCCAGATGTGATGGTGCACACCTGTAGTCCCTGCTACTCGGGAGGCTGAGGTGGAAGGCTCACCTGAACCCAGAAGTTTGATGCTGCAATGAGCTGTGATCAAGCCACTGCACTCCTGCCTGGGTGACAGAGTAAGACTCCCTGACTCAAAAAGAAAAAAAATGTTGTAAAGACTTGACATCTCTACTATTGAGTTCTTTTTTTAATTCTGTAATATTTAGATTAATGCACCTTTTATTAATGTTTTATAGTTTTTTCCATAAAGTTCTTGCATAGTTCTGGTTAGATTTTTTCTAGCTATATTTTAGTTTTGGGGTGCTATTATGAGTAGGATTTTTTCTATTAACTTTTCTAATTGGTTATTACTGTGGTGTATAAAAGCTGTTATTTTTTGATGATCTTTTGTTCAAGTACTTTATGAAATTTTCAATATTCCTAATAGTTTGTCATTGATTCTCATTCTTTTTCTTGATAGATTATTCATGACATCTACAGTTGTTTTTCCATTTTCATATTTTGTTTATTATGTTTTCCATTTTTATATTTTGTTTAAGCTTTCTAAGACAGTGTTGAATAAGTGATGACTCCAAACATCTTGTCTGAATCCTGACTTCAATAGGAATGCTTCTAATTTTTACCTTTAAACCTATAGATACTTACAAGTTTCTGATAGCAGTGTTGGTGGCAGCAGCAGCAAGACCTGAACTAGCAATACCTGTCACCTTTTGTTGAGTGGTCACTATGAGCCAAATGATTCTAAGTATTGTGTGTGTGTGTGTGTGTGTGTGTGTGTGTGTGTGTGTGTGTGTATGTGTATGTGTGTGTATACTTATTTATTTATTTAATCGTTATAACATTCCTGCATAGTAGGTGGTGATGTTATCCCCGTTTTTACAGATAAGGGAAATGAAAATGAGGGCTCTTTTGAAGCTTGGATAATGTGTTTTACAAAAAATTAGGAGCTAGGAGTTCAACATTACAGTGAGCTATGACCACACTACTGTATTCCAACCTGGGTGACTGAGCAAGACCTTGTCTCTTAAAAAAAAAAAAAGAGTGACTGAGATTTAAACACAGGCAGTCTGGATCCAGAGTCCCTCTTTTTATCTTCTTTATTATACTTTAATCAAAATAAGGATAGTCTCTTTTAGCCTTAGTTTTCTGACTTATAGTGTTATTTTTAACTTTAAATGTTAAACTGATAGTTGTTGAATATTATCAAATGCTTATCAAACATCTAATTGGAGTGATTATGTAGTTTTTCTTCTTTAAATTGAACTGTGCTTGTTATTTTATGCTAAATACTTGTTAGTATTAACATTTTGAAAACAAAATATTTTCAAATCTATTTAGACTTTTTAAAAAAATTAAAGTAAGATTACCTTTTTTTCCCCCTTTTATTTATTTATTTATTTAAGAGACAAGATCTCTCTCTGTTACCCAGGCTGGAGTACAGAGATGCAGTTATAACTCACTGCAACCTCAAACTATTGAGCTCAAGCAATCCTCTTGAGTAACTAGGACAGCAGGTATGTCTCACTGCACCTGGTTAATTTTATTTTTGTAGAGACAAAAATCTCGCTATGTTGCCCAGACTGGTCTTGAACTCCTGACTTCAAGCGATCCTCCTGCCTTGGCCTCCTAAAGGGCTGGGATTATAGGCATGAGTCACTGTGCCTGGTCTAATTTTACACATTAAATAATTTTGTGCATGAAACAAAGTTTGTGATCATTAAGTTTTTCATCTGCATCCTTTTAAATTATGAAATATGGTTAAAATAAACTTTACACAACATATGGGTAACATATTGTAACATATTGTAATTGTAAGAATCTATGTTTTCACTCCAGTCCTTATATTGCATTTAATAGATAAATGCCAGTTTCAGTGAAATAATGGGGTGTGTGACTAACAGGGAATATGCTATGCTGAGTGCCCAGTGAGAACTCAAGAAAAATGCCTTTGGGAATTTTGAAAAGTTTTGGAGAGTTTCCTGAACATGTTATATTTCAATGAATGTGTTTAACAGTTACTGTTTCTGTGGAACGCTGTGCTATTGTGATGGAAATACAATATGAAAAAAAAAACCTTTAAAAAACCCCACTATAAACTTAACAGATTCAAGAAGCTCCACAAACTCTAAGCAAAAGAAACATGATGAAAAGAACACCAAGGTGCATCACCATCAAATTACTCAACTCTAGTGATTATAAAGGAATCTTAGTCAGGCATAGTGGCTCACACCTGTAATCCCAGCACTTTGGGAGGTGGAGGTGAGAGAATTGCCCAAGCCTGAGCCCAGGGTTTTGAGACCAGCCTGAGCAACTTGGCAAGACCTTGCCTCTCCAATAAATCAAAAAAATTAACCAGGCGTGGTGGCACGTGCCTGTGGTTCCAGCTACTTAGAAGGATGAAGAGGAAGGATTGCTTGAGCCCAGCAGGTCGAGGCTGTGATGTCCATGAGTGTGCCACTGCACTCCAGCCTGGGCGACAGAGTGAGACTCCAACTCAAAAAAAAAAAAAAAAAAATCTTATATCTACACATCTAGAGAGGAAAAATAGACCTTTCAAGAAACAAAGAAAAGCATGATAGCAAATTTCAAAACAATGCAAGCAAAAATGTAATGGAGCTGTACTATATAAGTACTCAAAGAAGAAACTGTCAGTTGAGAATCTGTACCCAGTGAAAATATTTTGGAAAAATGATAGTGAAATAAAGATTTTTTTAGATATATATGTATATATATATAAACTTAAATAATTCATCACCCACACTACGGAAAATGTTAAAGCTAGTCTTTTAGGCTGAAGGAAAACGATATCAGTTGGAAATATGGATCTATAGAAAAGAATTAAGGCACTGGAAATGGCAACTACATGCATAAACATATCAGTTTTTTTCTTTCTTAAGTCTCTCAAAATAATTAACTGTTTAAACAAAAATAATGACAATGTAGTTTTAAATATATGTAAAGTATATGGTACGTTTTAATATGCAAAAGTAAAACGTATGCCAAAATAGCACAAAGATCTGGAGGGGAGCAATGGAAGTATATTAACTGTACATAGGTAGTATAATATTGAAGATAGACTGTGATAAGTTAAAGGTGTATACTGTAAACCTAAAGCAACCACTAAGATAACACAACAATGAATTACAGCTTATAAGCCAACAAGGAAGGGAGAATAGAATAAAAAATATTTAGTTAACGAAGGTAAGGACAGAAAAAGAAGAAAAGGGGAACAAAGAACAGTTAAGTAGAAAACAAATATGAAGACGATAGCTTTAAACCTAACCATGTCAGAAATCATATTAAATGTAAATGATCTAAACACCCAGTTGAAAAGCAGAGATTGGCTGGGTGTGGTGGCTCAAGCCTGTAATCCCAGCACTTTGGGAGGCAGAGGCAAGAGGATTGCCTGAGGTTCAAGGGTTTGAGGCCAGGCTGGGCAACTTGGTGAGACCTTGTTTCTACAATAAATCAGAAAGATTAACTGGGCATGGTGACACATGCCTGTAGTTCCAGCTACTTGGAAGGCTGAGGCAGAAGGATCAGGAAAAATAAAAAGCAGAGATTGTCAAATTATATACAACTAATTGCTGTCTATAAAATGCTCTTTGAATATGAAGAAATAGATTAACCAAAAAAAGGAAATGCATTACTACCTCGGCTCTTAACTTGTCAGAGATGGTAGTCATGGGGGATAAAAAAGGATGGGAAAATATACCATGATAACACTAATCAAAAGAAGACTGGACTTGGCTGTAGTAATAGCAAAGTAGATTTCAGAGCAAAGAATATTATCAAAGGTAAAGAAGGTCACTTCGTAATGATAAAAGGGTCAATTCATCAAGAGGACTTAATATTTATTTACCAAATAACATAACCTTCAAAATACATGGAGCAAAGCTGATAGAACTTCAAAGAGAAATAAATCCACAGTTACATTAAGGGATTTCAATACCCTCCTTCCAATAATTTATAGAAGTAGACAGAAAATCAGTAAAGATATAGAAGATTTGAGCAACACTATCAACCAAATGGGAATGATGGATATTTATGCAACACTCTACCAGCAGCACTAGCACTTTTTTTTTTTCAGTTTTTTGAATTGGGGTCTCACTCTGTTGCCCAGACTGGAATGCAGAGGCACAATCACAGCTCACACTGCAGCCTCAACCTCCTGGACTCAGGCAATCCTTCTATCTAAGCTTTCCAAGTAGCTGTGACTGCAGGTGCATACCACCCTCCCCAGCAAATTTTTTGATTTTTTTTTTTTTTGTAGAGATGAGGTGTTGTTATGCTGCCTAGGATGGTCTCAGAATCCTGCCTCAGCCTCCCAAAGTACTGGAATCATAGGTGTGAGCCAACACCAGCACTTTTTTCTTTTTTTGAGTTGGAGTCTCACTCCGTTGCCCAGGCTAGAGTGCAGTGGCACGCTCACTGCCACTCCAGCATCAACCTGCTGGGCTCCAGTGATCTTTCCACCTCTGCCTCCCAAGTAGTCGGAACTACAGGTGTGCATTACCACTCCTGGCTAATTTTTTGATTTATTGAGGAGACGAGGTCTCACCATGTTGCCCAGGCTGGTCTCAAACCTGTGGACTCAGGCAGTCCTCTCGCCTCAGGCTTCCAGAGTGCTGGGATTATAGGCTTGAGCAACCGTGCCTGGCAACACCAGCACTTTTTAAGTGCACAGAGAACAGTGATTTCAAAACTTGTAAGGCTACAGTCATCATGGCGGTGTGGTAGTTGCATGAAGATAAACAGTAGATTAATGGAACAAATAGTTCCATTAAGTGAGTAAACTGTAGCTCTCAGGTGAAGTCCAGCCTACCTCCTGTTTTTATAAATCAAGTTATTAGAACACAGCCACTCCCATTCATTTATTAATACATAAATCTATGGCCACTTTTATATCACAACAGTAGACTGGTAGCTCCAACAGAGGTCTTATGGTCCACAAAGCCTAAAATATTTACTCCCTAGTTATTTATCTAAGAAGCTTATCCATCCCTGGCATTGAGAGTAGACTCACACATATGTGAACAACTGATTTTTGACAAAAGTGCAAAGGCACTTTTTCACTTGGAAAAAAAAAGTAGTTTTTTACAACAATTTTTATAATTTGAATAGTTTTTTACAACAATTTGAAGCAATTTGACTGTTTATGTGTACAAAATATGAATTCCTACTCCACAGCATATATAAATATTAACTTGAAATAGTTCAGAGACCTAAATGTAAAACCTAAAACTATAGCGCTTCTAAGAGAAAAGCTTTGTGACTGTAAATTAGGCAGAGATTTCTTAGGTACAACACCAAAAGCACAGATTGATAAATTGACTTTATTGAGATTAAACCTGTTCTTTAAAAGATACTATTAAAAGAATAAAATGAAAAACCATAGATTGGGCTTGTACAATAATGTACAAATCAGTTTTCTAGTAAAGGCGTATGTCCAGAATACTTTTTTGGAACTTTTAAAACTTAATAATGCAAAAACAAGATACCTATTTAAAAGGTGATCAAAATATTTGAACAGACACATCACCAAAGAAGATAAGCATATATTTACCATATGACCAAGTCATTCCACTCTATTTGGGGGTCACAGACAATATATTAGACAATTTCTAGGGCTACTGTAACAGAACAGATTATCTTTTATCAAAAATGCTTGAGACCAGAAGTGTTTTGGATTTGGAGTTTTGTCAGATTTGCATTATATACTTATGATTGAACATCCCAAATCTAAAATCCAAAATACCAGTGCTCAAAAAGCTTTAGATTTTGGAGCATTTCAGATTTCAGATTTTCAGATTTGGGTTGCTCAGCCTTTATCACAAACTGAGTGGCTCAAAATGACAGAAATTTATTCTCAGGATTCTGGAGGTTAGAAGTCCTTTTGAAACTCTGGATAGAATCTTTCTTTGCCTGTTCCTAGCTCCTGGTGGTAACTATCAATCCTGGCATTCCTCAGCTGGCAACTCACTTCAGTCTCTGCCTCTGTTGTCACATATCACCAGTCATTGTGTACTAAGAGCTTATTCTACTCCAGAGATACTCTTTGATATCTTTCCTAATTATATCTGCATTGGCCTTATTTTTAAATAGGATCACGTTTTGTGGTAATGGGGGTTAGGACTTCAACATACCTATTTGAGGGACACACAGTTCAACCATAAAAAACAATGAGCAAAATAAGCAAATTACATGGTATTTAAAACAGAGCTTGGCAAAAGTATGGCCCACAGACTGAATCCAACTTGCATCCTTTTTTAGTTTTTTTTGTTGTTTGTTTGTTTTCATTTGTTTTTTGAGTCAGAGTCTCACTGTGTCACCCAGGCTGGAGTACAGTGGCATGCTCACAGCCACCGTAGCCTCGACCTGCCGGGCTCAGGTAATCTTTCTGCTTCAGCTTTCCAAGTATCTGAAACTACAGATGTGCGCTGCCACGCCCAGCTAATTTTTTGATTTATTGTAGAGACAGGGTCTTGCCATGTTGCCCAAGCTGGTTTCAAACCCATGGGCTCAAGCAGTCCTCTCACCTCAGCCTTCAAAAGTGCTGGGATTACAGACATGAGCCACCGTGCCTGGCCAGCCTATTTTTGTAAATAAAGTTTTATTGGAATACAGCCATGCCCATCTGTTTACATACTGTCTTTAGGTGCTTTTGTACTTTAATAGCAGAGTTAACTAGTTGCAGCAGAGAACTAAGGCTTGCAAAGCCTAAAATATTTGCTATCTGTCCCTTTATAGAAAGTATTTGTCCACCTATATTAGAAAATGTTAGGTACTATGGAATGAAAAATCCAAAACAGAAAAAGGTAATTAGGGAAGATCTCTGTGAGAAAGTGAATTTGAGCAAAGGCAGAACCGAATTATTCTTTGTGTATCAACTTAGAAAGATGTCTAAGCCGGGCACAGTGGCTCATGCCTATAGTCCCAGCACTTTGGGAGGTGGAGGCGACAGAATTGCCTGAGTCCAGGGGTTCAAGACCAACCTCACCAACTTGGCGAGACCTCATCTCTACAATAAATTAAAAAATGAGCAGAATATGGTGGCACATGCCTGTAGTTCCATCTACTTGCAAGGCTGAAGCTGAAGGATCACCACAGCAGGTCGAGGCTATGGTGGCTATGATCATGCCACTGCACTCCATCCAGCCTGGGCCCTAGAGTGAGATTCTGACTAAAAAAAAAAAAAAGAAAGATGTCTAATATGTGGTGTTATCGATAAGTGAAAAAAGCAAGTTACAAAACATTTATCACTTGTGTGATCCTATGTTTGTAAAATAGGAAAGTATATTTCTAGATAACATAATGTTATACTATAGTATATGCAGAGAAAATGTTGCAAGAAATTCACCAAAATGTTCACAGTAGTTATCTCTTGGTGGGATTATAGCGGGCTTTTATGTAACATTTTTTCAATTCTTTTCATTGGACATTTTAAAAATACTGTTATAAATTTAATTATTTATATGCTACTAAATTATGTCAAAGGCTTAATGTATATGAAACAATAATGGAGGACTCAACTCCTTGCCTAAGTCAAAGTTATTATTCTTCAAAGAGAAGCCATCAGTACATAAGCTAGAATTTAAATGAGCATATCTTAAAATGAAGTTTTATCTGTGTGCATAGAGTAGTTTGGCAGTTGTTAGCAGCCTTAACTTAGTGCTAATAAAAGATTCTGCTAAAGAACTACTTTAACTGCTTTGTCAAATTCAACAAAATGTCTTGTTCAAGTTTTTATGAAAATAGACACCAAGGAATTTTGCATTAGATATGGGTGAGCTACTGTTTGCAAGTAAATAGCAAAATATAAAACTAGAATATTTGAAGTTCTCACAATGTTTATGGGATTAGTCAGAAGATATCTCAAATGGGATGCTCTGTTTAAACCTGAAAGCTAACATCAGACAAAGGTTTTAAAAATACACGTGTAATAAAATGATCACAACCAATTTTCTAAATAAGACTCTTCTCTCTTTACAGTGAGACCCAGTGAAATAACATGACATTTAGAGGCAGAAGACTTAGCTTCAAGTCACTGCTCCTTCACTTATTAATTTTGTGATTTGGGTAAGTAATTTACCTTGTCTGAATTTTTGTTCTTTATTTTGTAAAGTTCCAATAAATAATCCCTGCCCTATGTATCTGCTTCTCTAGGATATTAAGAGAATCAAGTAAAATAATTGACGTGAAAGCATTTTGTGTAACATAAAATAGTATCCTAGTGTTCGTTGTTATGAACTCATAATTAATACTAGTGGAAGAAAGCAGAAAATATGGATAATTTTTAAAGTAAATAATTTAACAGTGGTTAATTTGCAGGTGTGACCAACTTTTTGGAGATTTATTTACAGTAACACTGTACTGTAAAAGATACTGGGCCGGGTGTGGTGGCTCACACCTGTAATTCTAGCACTTTGGAAGGCAGAGTCAAGAAGATTGCCTGAACCCACAGGTTTGAGACCAACCTGGGCAACATGGCAAGACCTCATCTCTACAATAAATCAAAAAATTAGGTGGATGTGGTGGCGCATGCCTATAGTTCCAGCTACTTGGAAGGCTTAGGTGGAAGAATTTCCAGAGCCTAGCAGGTCGAGGCTGCAGTGGCTGTGAGCATGCCACTGCACTCCAGCCTGGACAACAGAGTGAGACTCCAACTCAAAAACAAAAAAAAGATACTATATAGAAATTTTTCTCATTCTGATCCTTACTCAATTTATTCATTCAACAAATATTACTTTGCCTTCTGTTTGGCAATTTTAGTTGATATACTTATTCTACAATTATAGTAATAAAGTTTATACTGACATTCTTCCTCAGATTTAATGTAAATCCGAATGAATTTCATTCTGTGCTTGAGTTAAACTTAAAAGAAAATGGAAAGAAACACAAAAATTACCATTCACAGGCAATAACAATAATTTATTAAGGATACAATTATTAAATATTTATCATTTACAACTCCACTACTTTCTCTCCTACTTGAGAAAATTCATTGAAATGAGAGTAAATGAGAAGGAACAGCTATAGGGATAATCTTGAATTTGTTGTAATTTTTTAAAGTAAATCATTTTGCCAGGCACAGTACGTCACACCTGTAATCCCAGCACTTTGGGAGGCAAAGATGAGAGGACTGCCTGAGTCCAGGGATTTGAGACCAGCCTGAGCAACTTGGCGAGGCCTCATCTCTACAACAAATCAAAAAAATTAGCTGGGCATGCTGGCATTTGCCTGTGGTTCCAGCTACTGGGAAGGCTGAGGCAAAAGGATAACCTGAGCTCAGCAGGTCAGGGCTGCCATGGCCATGAGCATGCCACTGCACTCCAGCCTGGGCGACAGTGAGACTCTGACTCAAAATAAATAAATAAAGTAAATAATTCATAACCTGTTACTTTAATGTTAATAGTAGCAAATTACTTGTGGTGCATCTTGTAGCTCCTTTCAACCCACTACTCTGTTGAATCACCAAAATTGAGGAATTACTGCTATGGAAGAAACACTCAGTTCTTGGAATCAATGTTTGCCTGCATTTATGGTTACTACTTGTGGTTTTGTAGAAGCTTTCCAGACATCATGCAAATTTAAGGAAAACCAATCTATGCAATATATGGTTGTAATATATGCATAGAAAATTCTGCAAGTGGTGAGGAAAGAAGATAGTGCTATTAGTAGAGAATTTTAAATTGAATAATTACTGTCAGCAGAATGGAGAGAAAAAATAAGCAGAGTACTGTCAATTCTGTCCTTATTTATTTACTTACTTATTTATTTAGAGTTGGAGTCTCACTCTGTTGCCCAGGCTGGAGTGCAGTGGCACGCTCATGGCCACCACAACCTCAACCTGCGGGTTCAGGTGACCTTCTGCCTCACCCTTCCAAGTAGCTGGAACTACAGGCACACGCCACCATGCCTGGCTAATTTTTTTTATTTATTATAGAGATACTGCCTCGCCAAGTTGCCCAGTCTTGTCTCGAACCCGTGGGCGCAGGTTATCCTCTCACCCAGCCTCCCAAAGTGTTTAACTTAGCCTCCTAAATAACTGGGACTACAGGCACATGCTACCATGCCTGGCTTTCTTTTTCTTTTTCTTTTTTGCTTTTTTTAATTTTTATTTATTGATAGCAATCTCACTGTGTTGCCCAGGATGGACATTAAGTATTTTAAAATTTAAGTTATATTTATTTTTTCTTAAGTACTAAAGTCACATAGTACAAAGAGTATACATATGGTGGAGAGTCTCCTTCCCACCCTGGTCTTTTAACCTGGTTGCAGCCAGTATTTGAACTTTTATCCTTTTAGAAATATTTTATGTATATATAAAGAAATGAGTGTGTGTTTTCTTTTTTTTTCTTACCCACAAATAATAGCAAATGCAGGCGTGAGCCATTGTACCCAACCATATTCTTTATTTCTTTATTTTTTTTTTAACTAAGTACAAGTTATATACTATAAAGTCCAGAACTTTTTTTTTTTTTTTGAGTCGGAGTCTCACTCTGTCACCCAGACTGGAGTGCAGTGGCCGCTCCTGGCCACCGCAGCCTCGACCTGCTGGGCTCCAGCGATCCTTCCACCTCAGCCTTCCAAGTAGCTGGAACTACAGACGCACACTACCACACCTGGCTAATTTTTTGATTTATTGTAGAGATGAGGTCTCGCCAAGTTGCCCAGGTGGATCTCGAACCCGCGGGCTCAGGCAATCCACTCACCTCAGCCTCCCAAAGCGTGGGATTACAGGCTGAACCATCGAGCCTGGCTAAGTCCAGAACTTATAAGTGTACAGCTCAGTGAGTTTTTATCACTATTTAGATCAGAAGGCCCTTTTTGTACTCTTCACCACAAAAAGATAACCACTGTTGAGTACAAATCACCACAGGTGCCTCTTTTTGAGCTTTGTATGAAGAAAATCATGCAGAATGTACCGTTTTTCTGTCTGATTTCTTTCATTTGTATTATATATGAGATTCATTCATGTTGCATGTACCTGTAAGTTATTCCTTTTCGATACTGTGACTCAATTACTTGATAGACTACAATTTATTCTGTGTTTATGGATATTTGGTTGCTTTTAATTTGTCTTTTTCAAGTAAACCTTCTATGAACATTCTTGTATATGTGTTTTAGAGGAGTTAAGCACTCATTTCTTTAGTATACATCTTGTCTGTGTAGTCTTTTGTTTATTTTTTTTTTTTGAGGTCTAACCTATTTTTTGGTTTTTTTTTTTTGAGTTGGAGTCTCACTCTGTTCAGGCTGGAGTACACTGGCATGCTCACAACCACAGCAGTCTCAACCTACTGGACTCAGGCAATCCTTCCACCTCAGCCTTCCAAGTAGCTGAAACCATGGGTGTGTGCTACCATGCCTGGCTAATTTTTTTATTTATCGTAGAGATGAGGTCTCACCAAGTTGCCTAGGTTGGTCTTGAGCCCCAGCCTGGACTGAGACAAACCTCTTACCTCAGCCTCACAAAGTGCTGAGATGATAGTCATGAGCCATTATGCCCAGTGAGGTCTAACTTACAGACAATACATTTTACAATTTTTAGCGTACAATTTTTTTTTGAGTTGGAATCTCACTCTGTCACCCAGGCTGGTGTGCAGTGGCACATTACAGCCACCGCAGCCTTGACCAGTTGGGCTCAGGCGATCATTCCACCTCAGTCTCCCAAGTAGCTGGAACCATGGTCATGTGCCACCACACCCAGCTCATTTTTTGATTTATTGTGGAGATGAGGTCTCACCAAGTTGACCAGACTGGTCTCGAACCCGTGGACTCAGGCAATCCTCTTACCTCAGCCTCCCAAAGTGCTGGGATTATAGGCGTGAGCCACTGCGCCAGTCTACTGAGCAATTTTATTGTAAACCCAGGGTCTCTCATTTCTGCATGTCTCATGAGCAGAACTCCTGTCTGCCTTTTTTCTGAACTATCTTTTTAAGGATTTTGGTATAGCACTATAGAGCAAAGGGTAAGTTTGCTGACAGCCGTGGAAGATTATATCTCCCTCTACAGTAAAGAGCAGTCATGTGTTCTGCTCATTTTTAAAGATTGAGGTTTCTCAAGCTCAGTCTTCCTCTCTTCTAAGGCAGCCCTTTTCTCCCATAAGACAGCCTATGCAGGTGCCATAAGACTCATCACAGTGCCCTGTGAGAATTAGGGCTCAGGCAATTGGCACAAGAAAATGCTGATACTCTTTTAACTACTGACTGCTATTGTTACGTGTAATAAAGTCTCTGACTCAGGAGTGTCATATCTTTTGCCAGTATTCATGAAACTGGCAGACTGTTAGCTTGAAAGTAAGGTAAAATCTTTTAGCCTTTGAAATTCTTGACACAGTTCAATGAATTTTGACAAATACATGAAATATTGTAGTCAATACCACAATCAGCTCATAGAATTTTTCTGTCACCATAAAAAGCTCCTTTGTACCTCATTACATGTATTCCCTTCCTCTACCTCAGCCCCAGGTAACCCCTGATCTGCTTTCTGTCACCCTAATTTTGTTCTTTTTAAAATTTCCTAGGCCAGGTTCAGTGGCTCACGCCTATAATCCCAGCACTTTGCGAGGCCAAGGTGAGAGAATTACCTGAGCCTACAGGTTCGAGACCAGCCTGGGCAACTTGGCGAGACCTCATCTCTACAATAAATCAAAAAATTAGCTGGGCATGGTGGCACGTGCCTGTAGTTCCAGCTATTGGAAGGCTTGAGGCAGAAGGATCACCTGAGCCCAGCAGGTTGAGGCTGCAGTGGCCATGAGCATGCCACTGCACTCCAGCCTGGGCAATAGAGTGAGACTCCAACTAAAAAAAAAAAAAAAAAGGAAATTTCCTAAAAGTACAATCATACAGTATACTGCCTGTTGTGTCTGGTTTCTTTCATTCAACATAATGCTTTTGAGATTCATTCGTGCCATCACATGTATCATTAGTTCATTCCCTTTTATTGCTGAGTAGCATTCAATTGTATATGTTTGTTCACCAGCTGGTAGGCATTGAATTGTTTCAGTTTGGGACCTTAATGAATAAAGCTGCTGTGAACATTTGAGTATAAGTCTTCATGTGGACATATATTTTGGGGGAATACATTCTTTTTTTTTTTGAGTTGGAATCTCACTCTGTCGTCCAGACTGGAGTGCAGTGGCACGCTCCCAGCCACCACAACCTCAACCTGCTGGGCCCCGGCGATCCTTCCGCCTCAGCCTTCCAAGTAGCTGGAACTACAGGTGCGCGCTACCACGCCCGGCTAATTTTTTGATTTATTGTAGAGATGAGTTCTCACCAAGTTGCCCAGGCGGGTCTCAAACCCGTTGACTCAGGCAATCCACTCACCTCAGCCTCCCAAAGCATGAGATTACAGGCTGAACCACCGAGCCCGGTGGGATACAGTCTTCTTTTTTTTTTTTTTATTCTCACTGCTATATAATACTTTTTTTCTTTTTCTTTTTTAAACATATTTTTTAATTTAAAATTGTGGGGTACAGTTAAGGGTTAAGTATACAAATATGCATCGTTCAGGCACCCTTGTTGATAAGGGGTGTCCCCCCATCCCCAG
>NW_007246465.1:189569-201747 GCF_000164805.1 Carlito syrichta
CCATTAATCCCACCTCCCTTCCCCTCCCTGCCCCCCCCCATAGTTTCCTGCCACCGTCAATCCTTTTCTTAGTCCACTTATGAGTGAGAACATGTGATACTCAAATCTTTGTTTCTGTGAGAGATCACTTGGTATTATAAACTCTAGTTCCATCCAGGTTGCTGCGATGGAACTAGAGTTTTGTTCTTTTTTATGGCTGCGTAGTATTCCATCATGTATATGTACCACATTTTTTTAATCCAGTCCTCTTTAGATGGATAGCATGGTTGGTTCCAGGTTCTTGCTGTTGTGAACAGTGCTGCAATAAACATACGTATGCGGGTATCTTTTTGATAGAGTGATTTGAGTTCTTCAGGGTATATTCCCAGTAGGGGGATTGTGGGGTCATATGGGATTCGATATTTAGAGCTTTTAGGAATTGCCACACTGCTTTCCATGGAGGTTGCACTAGTTTACAGTCCCACCAACGGTGTAGAAGTGTTCCCTTTTCACCACATCCTCTCTAGCACCTGTTATTTTTTGAGTTATTGATAATGGCCATTCTGACTAGAATTAGGTGGTATCTCAGTGTAGTTTTAATTTGCATCTCCATCTTTGGGATACATTCTTAACAGTGGAAATGCCAAGTCCTATAATGTGTCTTGGTAAAGAATTGCTCTTATTTTCCAGAGTGTCTATGTTTTTGCATTCCTGAATAGTTTTAATTTGTATCTCTCATTTCTAGTGAAGTTGAAAGTATCTTTTTATATGTTTGAGTTACTTATAGTTCCTTTTCTGTAAAACTGCCTTTTCAAATCTGGCCTGTTTTTGGAGTTTTTTTGGTGATTTGTAGGCATTAGAATTTTTTTGGTGATTTGTATGCATTCATATATTTGGGAATATTTTTGGTCATGCTATGAATTACAAGCTTTTTTTTTTTTCAATTTGTCAAATATCTTTTGAAGTTACTCACAGTGGATTTTGCCAGGTAGAAATATGCCTATCTAAAGTTCTCAATCTCAGAGTTATTTACTAATAGTATAGAACTTCACATAATAGAGAAACAGGCTTTCTCTTTTAATTGACCTTAAAGTATAAATTATGTTTTCTAGCAGTATTTTCTTTTTTGGTTTTTTTTTTTTTTTTTTTTTTTTTGAGTTAAAGTCTCACTCTGTCACCCAAACTGGAGGGCAGGGGTTGCTCCCGGCCACCGCAGCCTCGACCTGCTGGGCTCCAGCGATCCTTTCGCCTCAGCCTTCCAAGTAGCTGGAACTACAGGGGTGCACTACCATGCCCGGCTAATTTTTGATTTATTGTAGAGATGAGGTCTCACCAAGTTGCCCGGGCGGGTCTCGAACCCTCAGGCTCAGGCAATCCACTCATCTCAGCCTCCCAAAGCCCTGAGATTACAGACTGAACCACCAAGTCCGGCTTCTAGCAGTATTTTCTATAGCCATAACTTCAGTGGGAATAAAGAAAATATTCTGAAGACTTAAACTTGTTTCCTACAGTCTCAGCTTTTAAGAATTTTATTGCCTTTTTAAAAATAGCTACAAATTAGAAACAAAAGATTGTATCTGAAATCATGTGTATATAAGAGAAAAAATATTAAAAATTATATACATGTGTTTATTACAGAACTATCTATGCAAGATGTTGATGTTGCAGACCTGGCTAGTGCAAGCCTTGCTTATTTTCCTCACCACTGACTCTATAGGTAAGGTTCATAAAATACCCTACCTTCTAACTCCAAATTAAGTTTATATATTTTGATATAATTAAGCTTATGTTTAGTCATTATTTGATTATGCTTATACTTTTTAGGATTATTAAGTATAATGTCTTAAAATGATTTTAATAAGTAAAAGTACTCTTGGATAATCTGTTTTATATAATTTGAGTGGTAACACTCAGTCATTTAGTAATCTTAAATACTGCTTAGCTATACTAACAATAACTTTAATGTGGGGAAGGAAAAAAGTATGTTTTTTTTTAAAATAAAAGTATAGGAGAATATCTGTTAAATCTTAGTACTCCACTCCTTTAATTACCAAAAGTATCTCTGAGCATTAAGTGGTTGTGATACCAGAATGAAGCAGTATCTGAAACAGTATTATTCAAATGGTAGTCTATAACCTGATGTCCATCTGAGATCTGGCTGTTACTGGTCCACAAAGAGATAAATACAGAAATTAAGAAGAAATATTTAAAAATTCTTAACAATTTTACATCCATACACATGCTCGATGGACTTATCAAATGCAGTGTAGAACAGTTATAAGTCTGTGACAGATTAGAAGGGGGAAAAAAAATCCTGATCTTACATCACATGTAATTTGAGAATTACTGCTGTAAATCAGCCCCTCTTCAAATTCCAGAATTCAGCTTCTTGTCAAACACTTCAAGTGACAGAAAAAGTTTTGGTTGAAAATTTTTCTTATTTAGAAACATTTGTTATTTTTGAACCCAGATTTTTCTTCTTACCACTTTTTTCTGTTAATTCTACATTCTGGAATAGGGCGACTTTTTCTCCCCACTGTTCTGTCTTCAAGAATTGAAGGACTGCCTTCCTGCATCTCTAAGTCCTGTTCCCCAAACTAAACTTACCCAGGTATCCTAATCATTCTTTATAGGACATGGGTTACAACCCTATGCATGCTGATTGCCCTCCTGATTCTTCTTAAAATATAATACCATCCCAGCTCTCCCACTTCATCAACTGTAGAACTTTGGTCAGTCATTTAATCTGTGCCTCAGTTTCCTGATCTATAAAGTGGGGATAAAAATGGTCTCTCCCTCCTAGGGTTATTGTGAGTTCATATACAGTTATATATATATATAATAAAGTATAAGTTACTATATAAATTAGTAGACAGAAAGCATTTGAACAATTCCTTGCCCACATTAAGGATTATAAAAATGACAGTTACTGTACACTTCTTATTAAGGTTATCATTGTCTTTGAATAAAATACACTTTTTTTTTTTTGAGTTGGAGTCTCACTCTTGTCGTTCAGACTGAAGTGCAGTGGTACACTCAAAGCCACCGCACCCTTGACCTGCTGGGCTCAGGCGATCCTTCCACCTCAGCCTTCAGCCTTCCAAGTAACTGGAACTACAGACACAGCACCACACCTGGCTAGTTTTGTGTGTGTGTGTGTGTGTGTGTGTGTGTGTGATTTATTGTAGAGACAAGGTCTCACCAAGTTGTCCAGGCTGGTCTCAAACCACCAGGCTCAGGCAGTCCTCTCGCCTCAGCCTCTCAAAGTGCTAGGATTACAGGCTGAACCACCATGCCCAGCCAATAAAATGTACTTTATTTAAAAATGCAGTATACTAGAACTAGTTTGAGTATAATGTCTCTATTATTTTGATCTGAACTTCATTTTTATAAAGCAACATATCTTCTTGGCAACTAAGATATATCATAGTTTCATGATAAGCTAAATCATCAGTGAAAATTCTCGGGTTTTCACATCATCAATTCCTCCCCTCCCCCAATGGACCACCGAGACCATGATCACGCATGCGGCTGGGGGCCCAGGCAGGGAGGAGGGGGTGGCAGAGTCCAGGGAAGGATAGGAGGGGCGGGCTCCCCCTGTGCTCTCCCCGCGGGCCCGCCAGACAGGTGACTCTCAGGGGTCTTTAAACCTCCACGCCAGAACGCACTAGGTACCTGGGACCTGGTGGGGGAGGGCGCTCGAGGAGCGGGGTGTGCCGGCATGGCCCCCAACCCCAACGACCGACTGACTTCCCCCCACACCACATGATCAATTTTTAAGCCAATTTTCCCTCAATGTATGTATCTTTCTTATCAACTTAAACAGGAGATGTTTCCTCTGCTGTAGATTTCATTTTTTTAGTTTTAGCCTATTGTTTTAATCTTTCAACATAATCTTGAATCCTAACAATTTCATCCAAAGTGTTGGCAGTCCATAGTCCTGCCTCATTTGATAAGTGTGTCATTCCTTGTCTTCCCTCAAGCTGATGATTTAAATGTTGAAAATAATAGGACTACATTAGTTATCTTTTGCTGCCTCACAAATACTCCCAAAATTTCAAAGCTTAAAGTGCTAATAATTATTATCTCTCATAGTTCGTGTGGGGCAGGAATATAGGCAGGTAGGCACAGCTGACTGACTCATCTTTACTCTACAAGGCCTCGGACCTCAGGTAGAATATTCACAGTCTGGGGGCTGGAATAATCTGCATGCTCATTCACATACTTGTCTGTTGTTGATGTTGGCTATGGGCTGAGGGTTTTGCTAGGGCCATTGGCCAGAATACCACTTACGACCTCTTCATGTGGCCTTGGCTCCCTTACAACATGTGGCTGGTTTTCAAAGGCAAATGTCCCAAGAGAAAAAGAACGAGTTGGAATCTGTATTCTTTGTTGAATGAGCTAACCTTAGAAGTCACATAGCACATTCCATTGGCTGGGATAGACACAAGCAAATACACAGATCTGAGAGGGTTGAGGGGACTGTAGACACCACTTTTCTGTGAAAAGAGTATGAGTGACATTGTAAGGACATGCGGGATGGGCTGAATATGTAGGTGTGGCCATCCTTGAAAAATGCAGTCTGCTCCCAGGACTGAGGACAGGCACTTCAGCCTACCTTCTCGTTGACTTTCTTCTTAGTCGATGTTTTTTATATATGAGTAGTTGAATTTATTAGGCTAGTGTTAGAACCATGTGTCAGCAATTTCATAATATTCCTTCTAATATCTGTTATAGTATATTGTAATCCAAATTTCTTCATGTTGCCCACGTAAATATTCAAAATAACTTTATGAAATACCTTTCTTAATTAAAATACACTCTACAATTTATCTCAGGCTGGCAGCCCTATAAAATGGGATTAATTTGGCATGGGATAATTTTGTTTTGTTTTTGAGTTGGAATCTCATCCTGTCACCCAGGCTGGAGTGTAGTGGCATGCTCATGGCCACCACAGCCTCGACCTACCGGGCTCAGGTGATCCTTCCACCCCAGCTTTCCAAGTAACTGGGATTACAGGTGTGCACCAGCATGCCCAGTTTATTTTTTTATTTATTGTGGAAATGAGGTCTCACCAGGTTGCCCAGGCTGGTCTCGAAACCCTGAGCTCAAGCAGTCCTCTTGCCTCAGCCTCCCAAAGTGCTGGGATTACAGGCTTGAGCCACCGCGGCTGGCCTGGAATAGTTTTAATGACGGTGTCTTTCACGTTGAAAACTGGAACATTTGCACATTTTAGTATTTCTCTTATCGTTTATGATTAAAGATAATACTGAGTCTCTGACTATGTCTTTAGTACTATAGAATATATTTCATACTTATTATTCTCTGTAATTACTTTAGAGAAGGTAAAACAGGAATGATTTTGCAAGGAGAAAAAATGAGGTCTAGGGAGTTATGATGTCTGGCCCAGTATCCCAGAGTAACCGATTAGCAGAGATTCTCCACAAGATGAAGTTTCAAGGTATTGAAAGTTGAGGTAATGTATGCACTGCGACTTAACAGTAGACATGGATAAATAATGGCAAGGTGATATAAATAGGCTATATTAGAAGTTTTGAAACAAATATATGTTCAGACTCTGGGCCTTATAGTCCTTAGGAGAAGTTCCAGAAATCCATTTGGGGTACAATTTTAACTGCAAAGACTGTTTTTCATGTCTCCCGCTGACTTTGAGAGATAGGAGTTCATAAAATAATTATATAACTTTTTAAGGTAAATGTATCCTTTGTGCCATCTAAACTGGGACCAAATTGGGAATTAGAAGAGGCCAACTGATAATTAAGGCTGATTCTATAAAAGTGCATCAGCTTTCTTTATTAAATAAAGAATTGAAGTAAATGATCTCTAAGGTGTTTTCCACCTTCACATTTCTGTTATCCTATGTCTTTTACCATAACTGCTAGAATCAGTCACCCCTGATGGAACCTTCCAGATCCAGTCTATCAGTGTGACTAGATTACCTGTCTCTGGAGAGTAGTAATGATGATGATAGGCCGCCATTTGTTGGAGGCCTATACTGTAATTTCAGTGCTTTGGGAAGCCAAAGCAGAAGAACTGCTTGAGGCCAGGAGTTTGAGACCAACCTAGGCAACATAGCAAGTCGCTTTCTCTACAAAAAAAAAAAAATTAGCCGGGTGTAGTTGTGTGCTCCTCAAGTCCCAAGTTTCTTGGGAGGCTGAGTCAGGAGGATCACTTGAGCCTAGGAGTTCAAGATGACAGTGAGCTATTATCACGGCACTGCATAGCAGCCTGGGCAAGAGTCCCTGTCTCTAAAACAAACAAACAAACAAAATAAATAAATAAATAAAATGAACATGTCTAAAACTATATGGTACAGTCCTTTCCACACTTAGTGCTTATTTCTCTATCACCACCAACACTGCCACTCTCATCTAGTTATCTAAGCCAGACACTCTAGTTAGTCTCCTCTAACCTCCAACTTAACAATACTGCACTGTCTTACTGGTTTTGTATTCTTTTTTTTTTTTTTTTTGAGCTGGAGTGTCACTCTGTTGCCAAGGCTGGAGTACAGTGGCATGCTCACAGCCTCGCAGTATCAACCTGCTGGGCTCAGGCAATCCTTCTGCCTCAGCCTTCCAAGTAGCTAGAACTACAGGTACATGCCACCACATGCAGCTAATTTTTTGATTTATTGTAGAGACGAGGTCTCACCATGTTGTCCAGGTCTCAAACCTGTGGGCTCAGGCAGTCCTCTCACCTCTGCCTCCCAAGGTGCTGGAATTACAGGTGTGAGCCACCACGCCCAGCCCTGGTTTTATATTCTTATTATGTATATCAACCTCTTCTTTCCAATGCCACATTGCTGAAGCTCAGGGCATCATATAATGCCAATCTGACCTCCTTTCAGTTTATCCTACATACTGATGCCACAGTTAGTGTTTTAAAATAATTATGATGTTTACCTGGTTTAAATTACTTAGTGGCTACTTAGTATCATCAAGATAGAAGTCCCAACGATTGGGACTTTGGCATGACTCTGTTCTTTTTCTTTAACTTCAATGTCCACATTTTTAAGGCAGCTCTCCCAATGAATCTTACTTGCCAATGGGTTCTTGGGTAGTTACCTGTAAAAAAAATTTTTTTTGAGTTGGAGTCTTACTGTCACCCAGGCTGGAGGGCAGTGGCACTATCCCAACTACTGCAGTCTCAACCTGCTGGGCTCAGGCGATCCTTCCCGCTCCACCCCCCTAGCCTTCCAAGTAGCTGGAACTACAGGCACGTGCCACCATGCCCGACTAATTTTTTTATTTATTGTAGAGGTGAGGTCTTGCCAAGTTGCCCAGGCTGGTCTCGAACTCTCAGGCTCAGGCAATCTTCTCACCTCAGCCTCCCAAAGTGCTGGGATTATAGGTGTGAGCCACTGTACCTGGCTTTTTTTTTTTTTTTTTTTTTGGAGGTTAAAAATTACTTTTGTAAAGTGCATGGTACAATGACTTGTACTCAGTAGGCCTCCAATAAATGGTAGCCTATCATCATCATTACTAGTCTCCAGAGACAGGTAATCTGTGAAGGAAACCTTAGAGATCATTTACTTCAGTTCTTTATTTAATAGATAAAGAAAGCTGAGACAGATTTGCAGGTGTAACCCACTATGCCTGTCCTAGACCTACGCATTTAAAAATACCTACAGGATATTTCAAGTGGATATACATCTAATGGGCAATGGAAAGAATGGAAAGTTAGAGCTAGGGATTTAGATATCGTCAATACAGAGTAAGTAATAGGTAAAGTATATAGGTGTGTGTGTGTGTGTGTGTGTGTGTTTTAACTCAATCTGATTCTTTGTTTTTTAAATAGGAGATCTTAATTTAATTTCGTACATTTATTGTTAAAACTAATATAGTTGGCCATCGTGTTCTATTCTTCCTGAGAATTTTTGGTAATTTAATTATTTTAGTATATAGAGACAGGGTCTTGCTATGCTCCCTAAGCTGGTCTCAGACTCCTGGGCTGGGCCAGGCACGGTGGCTCACACATGTAATTCTAGCACTTTGGGAGGCCAAGGGAAAGAGGATCACCTAAGCCCAGGAGTTCGATAGCAGCCTAGGCGACATAGCAACACCATGTCTCTACAAAAAATAAGAAAATAAGCTGGGCATGGTAGCACATGCCTATAGTCCCAGCTATCTGTGAGGCTGAAGCAGAAGGATCACCCGAGCCCGGAGATTTGAGACTGTGGTACGCCATGATCCTGCTGCTTGCACTCCAGCCTGGGTGATAGAGTGAGACACTGACTAAAAAAATAATAATAATAATAATAAAAGACTTGGGCTCAAGTGATTTTCCCCTCCTTAGCCTCCCAAAGTACTAGGATTATAGGCCACCACACCTAGCCTGTTCTTCCTGTTTTTTTTTTTTTTTTGAGTCTTACTCTGTCGCCCAGACTGGAGTACAGTGGCCGCTCCCAGCCACCGCAGCCTCGACCTGCTGGGCTCCGGCGATCCTTCCGCCTCAACCTTCTGAGTAGCCGGAATGACAGGCGCGCGCTGCCACTCCTGGCTAATTTTTTGATTAACTGTAGAGATGAGGTCTCGCTGCCCAGGCGGGTCTCGAACCCGCAGGCTCAGGCAATTCACTCACCTCAGCCTCCCAAAGGCGCGGGATTGCTCTTCCTGTTTTTTATTGCTTCCTTGCTAATTCCTTTGTTGTCTGAACTTAGATATGTGGACAAAATGTATTGTCTGTATCCCGATCTGCACACCACAACAGTACTTTCAGGTCTGGAGAAGAGACTGTCCCCGAACAATTCAGACCATTTACATATTTTCCATTATTCTTTTTTAGGTGGACTTCTAGAGCCATGTGGTCATATCAGTCCTGAATCTCCAGTTGTACAACTTCATTCTAATTTTACGGCAGTTTGTGTGCTACAGGAAAAGTGTATGGATTATTATCATGTAAATGCTAATTACATTGTCTGGAAAACAAACCATTTTACTATTCCTAAGGAGCAGTATACTGTCATAAACAGAACAGCGTCCAGTGTCACCTTTCCAGATATAGCTTCATTTAATATTCAACTCACTTGCAACATTCTTACCTTCGGACAGCTTGAGCAAAATGTTTATGGAATCACAATAACTTCGGGCTGTAAGTTTTGTTTTTGTCTTCTTTCAGATTTTGTCATGACTAGCCACATTCTTAATGTTGATCTTAATGAAATGTAGTAACTTGTGAATTCAGTGACTTTTGGACATATTTATTTTTTAAAAATACACATATAAATAAGAACTATATAAACCTACAGAGATGCAATGCAAGTCATCTCTTTCCTAAAAGCCAAGTATTTGTCAGTTTTCTAGAAAACAGAGTTTGGGAAAGCAATAAGAAATGCAGGTGAATCCTTTTTCCTTCTACTTAGTTGCCTCTTACTAACATCTAAATGTTACTTTTAAAAATACACTTCATGGAGGTATCAGTTGATATTTATATCCAGTTATAAATAAAAGATGATTTTATGTAGGAAAAATGTGAAACAATTAATGGCAAAATAGAGAATATTATAATACTCTATGTAATATAATATATATATTATATATATATAATATAATGCAAAAGAAGTTAACTTTTAGTCACCAGTCCCCATTATATTCAGAGTTTTGTTTTTTCTAATTTAGATTGTAAATGTCTTTGGGAGTTTATAGATTACATAATATTTGTGGATATACAACTTGTTGAAAAATGCTAATTTTTCCCTTTCAGTGCCTCCAGAAAAACCTAGAAATTTGAGTTGCATTGTGAATGAGGGAAAGAAAATGATGTGTCAGTGGGATCCTGGAAGGGAAACATACCTGGAGACAAACTTCACTTTAAAATCTGAATGGTATATTATTTTGAATTTGTTGTAACTGGATTTATTAAATTAGTCCTTTTTTGCTGAAATTTTTATTTTTGTCAAGTGATAATAATAAATGCATATTTTTAATCATTTTATTTAACTTCTTATTTTGGAGTATCTCATACATATAAAAGTAGGAAGAATAGTATGATAGATCCTCATTTGTACCCATCACTCAGCTTCAACAATCGTCAGCTCTTTACCAGTATTATTTTATTTATACTCTACCCCATACTGTCTTGAAGAAAATCTCAGACATCTTATTATCTCATCCATAAGTATTTCAATACATATTTCTAAAGCATAAGACACTTTTTAAAAACATAACCACATACCTTTATTTTTTTTGTTTGTTTTTTGAGTCGGAGTCTCACTTTGTTGCCCAGACTAGCGTGCAGTGTCATGCTCACAGCCACTACAGCCTCGACCTGCTGGGCTAAGGCAATCCTTCCACCTCAGCCTTCCAAGTAAGTGGAACTACAGGCATACACCACCACACCCAGCTTGTTTTTTGAGGTACTGTAGAGACAAGGTCTTGCCAAGTTGCCCAGCCTGATCTGGAAGCCCTGGGCTCAGGCAGTCCTCTTGCCTCCACCTCCCAAAGTACTGGGATTATAAGTGTGAGCCCCCACATCCAGCTATCACATACCTTTGTTACACCCAGATATAATTTAAAATACTTCAATATCAAATTTCCTCAGTGGTCTCATATACATATATGTATGTGTGTATATATATATGTGTGTGTGTGTGTGTGTGTGTGTGTGTGTGTGTGTATATGTATTTTACATTTGTTTTGAGTCAAGATTCAAATAAGCTGCATACATTGCAAATTGGTATTTCTTGTAAATCTGTTCTAGACTGTAGGTTCTACCTGTTTCTTCTTTCTTTTTCTTGCAGTTCAGGTATTAAGATAACTATTATACATTGTGTAGCATACTCCTTGTCCCTTGATTTCCAAAGCATTGCTGTCAGATTTACAGACTTGATCAAATTCAGGGTTGTTTTTTTTAATTCCCCAAAATGTTGCACAGGAGAGGTGTGTGCCTCCATCAAGAACCTCCACATGGTGTCTGATTGTTTTCCTTTTTCTGATATTAAGGTTGAGCAGTGTTTTCAAGTGTCAGCCATATTCCTTCTTTATAAAATTTCTCATTTTTTTCAAACATGGAAAGTCTGAAAGAATTGACAGCGAGCATTCATATATCCCTATCACCTAGATTCTACAGTTAACATCTTTATATTTGCTTTATCGCATATTTATTTAATATGCATTGTTCTCTCCGTCTATCAGTCCATCTCTTTTTTATGCACTTCAGAGTGAGTTTCTATCATTAATATACCTTAATCTTAATCATTTCAGTATTTACATCATTAACTAGAGTTCAGTATTTTTTGTTTTTAGATAAAATTTACATATAGTAAAAACAATTTTGTTAGACTACAGATTTGAGGAAAGGTTAATTTTTAAGAACTGTTACTTGTTTTTAGTGAACAATGATTTATTGCAGTCTTTGCTACAACAATCTGGATCTCATCAAACTCTTTTCAAGAAACTTCTTTCACTCTGGCTTTTTCAGATCTATTTTTAATGACCTATTCTTCCATTTTTGCATTTAGGGCAACAGAGAAGTTTGCTGATTGCAAAACAAAACGTGACACCCCCACTTCATGCACTGTTGATTATCCTTCTGTGTATTTTGTCTACATTGAAGTCTGGGTAGAAGCAGAGAATGCCCTTGGAAAGGTTACATCAGATCATATCAATTTTGATCCTGTAGACAAAGGTAGTTATAAGCCTGAAATTGAGAGCTTATTAGACTAGTAGTTTATAAATTAAAGCAGTTTTTAGATTTTAATTGATATAATGCAGAAACATTTATTCAGTTATCTTAGTGATTTTTATGAAGTCATTTTGTCAATAATATTAAATAGAATTTGGGGAAAAAAATCCGTGATCTAACCATGTTTACAGCTGTTTTCACTTTGAATGTTATCTTCTGGTATTTGTCCAATTCTGAAACATTTTACACCAATGTAGCCACAGTATACATGTTGTTTTATTCTCTTTTAAAATTTTTGATATGTCATAAATGTTTGTCATTTGCTATCTGAACCTGAAAAGGTTAGCAAATGTAATAAACTGACAAGGAAAACTATAGGTGCTTTAGAAATATTTCCTTTCAGCCGGGCTCAGTGGCTCAGCCTGTAATCCCGCACCTTTGGGAGGCTGAGGTGAGTGGATTGCCTGATCCCGCGGGTTCGAGACCCGCCTGGGCAGCGAGACCTCCTCTCTACAATAAATCAAAAATTCTCAGCTGGGCGTGGTAGCGCGCACCT
>NW_007246465.1:201767-228987 GCF_000164805.1 Carlito syrichta
GCCACTGCACTCCAGTCTGGGCAACCGAGTGAGACTCCAACTCAAAAAAAAAGAAAAAGAAATATTTCCTTTCCATTATACGGTACAGCATGGCATCATTTTCAGAGAAATTAGCTCATTTGATAAGAATAAATGAATATTGTAAAATAAAGGAAAATAAAAAATATTTTTAAGTTTGTATATGAAGTTGTAAAAGTAAAACATAATAAATGCTAGGATTTATTTTATTCTTCAGTGAAGCCCAATCCACCACATAATTTATCATTGAGCAACTCAGAGGAACTGTCCAGTATCTTAAAATTGACGTGGATCAACCCAGGTGTTATAAGTGATATGAGTCTGAAATATGACATTCAATATAGGACCAAAGATGCCTCAACTTGGAGCCAGGTAAACAAAGTTACTGCTTATCCAAATGTCTCTCTTGCAACCCTCTAATCTAAAAGTGTCAATAATTTTCTAAATGTCTTAAGTTTCTAAATGTGAGATATTTTGCTTGATACCTCTTCTAAATCTTTATTTTAAGGAAGGGCAATCAGGAAGATATGCAGATAGAAAATATAGCCTTGTTGTATACAGTAACCATTAATTGAAACATGGAAGAGATGCAGAGTGATAGAAAATGGCACTTTTTGTGGGTGGTGAAAAGAATACAAGTAATAAGAAGCAAATTAAGTAGAGGAGCAAAAATAAAGAGATCATAAGGATAAAGGTAGGGGTTGGTGTACTACAGTCCATAGGCCAAAATCAGCCTGCCACCTGTTTTTGTAAGTAAAGTTTTATTGGAACACAGCCATTCATTTGTTTACATATTGTTTCTATTTTCCTTCTACAATGGAAGAGTTAAGTAGCTGCAACAGAGATTGTCTGGCCCACAGGTCTAAAATATTAGTCGATATTTTATCTAGTTCTTTGTAGAAAGTTTGTCAACCTTCAAGGTAGAGAAAGGGATTGGCAGGGAACTTGTAAGACTAAATAGGAAAAGGATGCTGTACCCAAAGATAATTCTGTCAGTAAAGAAATACTTGGAATTTTTAAAAGGCTGTCATCATAGTATCGAGCTACATGTACTGTTCTTTGTTTTGAATCCATTTATCACTAACAATATGCTTTTGTTTTTGTTGCTTTGGCCACAATAATGAGCTTATAAGGGAATTGAGCCTTACTACTTCTCGCCTCATCCCACTTATCTAAAGAACTCAGAAAACAATATTAGATGAATGCTTCATGTTGTACAGAGAAGATACATACCTGAAGTTCTTCAAAATACGATGTTACATGTCATAGGTTTCGGTGGTACAAAAAAGACTGACATCTATTTTTATTTTGTATTCAGTATTTAATTCTCAGAGTGGTAGGAAAAACCAGAGTCATTTATCTGTATTTACTCACTTCTTTTTTTTTTTTTTTTAAAGCCAAGTTTATCTACTTGCTTTTGTTTCTCTTGACTGGGGCTGGATATCTTCCATTTGCCTGTCCAGATCTATGCTCTACTCTTCTCCATCCTCTCGTTGTTGTAGCATTCTGACCTATATGGATTTCATCTGCGGGTTCCCACTCTGTGTAGCTTGCTAGTGAGTTTGGTCAATAGGAGAGGGCAGGTAACCCCTTGGGCCCCTACTGCTCCAGGAGCTTTTCTGTCCTCTCAGTAAATCCTACTTTCTTAAAAAAAAAGGAAGAAGGAGAGGACAGGGCAACAGGAGAAAAGCCAGATAAAAGAGAAGTGAGATTGGCTTGTTGTTTGTTCATTCTCCTTGCTGCCTTCCTGGAGCTGGCTCTGTCTCTCAACCTAAGGTCACTGCTCCTGTCAAAGCAGCTTTCTCTATCCCTCTTCTTTCAGGTTCTGGTACCTCTCCTCATTTCTTTGGGCCTAGGGGTACTAGTACTATCTGAGAATTTCCTACACTTTTCCCATAGTTCCTATACTGAGACCTTCTTGAATTAATTCAAAGTAGGGTGTGCTGTTTCATGTCTTGTTGCAGGCACCATGGAAGAAATAAATAAAATGAAAAGAAAGGAAGGACAATAGATGCTTCCATACTCCTCAAACCTAGTAACTTTACTAGTTTGGACTGCTTTTTGACCTGTATTTATTCCTCTTCAGTGGTTGAGCTTGATATTAGTCTTGCTTCATTAAATTTGGTTTTTAAAATTCTAACAACTTAGAAGACCTTATTTATTGTTTCGTTGTTGGTCAATTTGCTTTTTGTTTAGATTCCTCCTGAAGATACAGCATTCACCCGATCTTCATTCACTGTCCAGGACCTTAAGCCTTTTACAGAATATGTGTTTAGGATTCGCTGTGTGAAGGAAGATGGTAAGGGCTTCTGGAGTGACTGGAGTGAAGAAGTACATGGGATCACATATGAAGATAGTAAGTAAATAAGTATATGAAGAAAAAAAGCTGTTGGAATTCTGGCTGTGAATTGTGTCTAGTTTTAAAAATATAGACCTCAGCCGGGCTCGGTGGCTCAGCCTGTCATCCCGCGCCTTTGGGAGGCTGAGGTGAGTGGATTGCCTGAGCCCGCAGGTTCGAGACCCGCCTGGGCAGCGAGACCTCATCTCTACAACAAATCAAAAAATCAGCTGGGCGTGGTAGCGCGCGCCTGTAATTCCGGCTACTCGGAAGGCTGAGGCGGAAGGATCACCGGAGCCCAGTGGGTAGAGGCTGCGGTGGCCGGGAGCGGCCACTGCACTCCAGTCTGGGCGACAGAGTGAGACTCCAACTCAAAAAAAAAAAAAAAAAAAAAATATATATATATATATAGACCTCATTTCTTCTTATTTTGTGATCATTTTATTCAAACTATAGTATTTTACACATTCATTTTCAAGGATATCAAGATAAACTTAATAAAACTTAATAGGCATTATTTTGATAGTATAAATATATTTGCTACCTAATTAAATGTATCATGGATTGGTATCTTAGATGCCATCAGAAAACCATTGACTTAACTGTTGATAAGCCCAGAACATTTTATTCAAGGAGAGTGGTCCAGAGTGACCCCTAACTGTAGAATCATTTCCTGAATCATTAAAATCACAGTATTCACTGTCAAAAATATATTTGAATTATACCTTTTATTCATTTTTTCCTACCAGCACTTGGCAAGCCACTGGAAAAAAGATTAACCCTGGAATTTTGGTTGATTGGTTTATTTTTATTTTTATTTTTTCTCCCACAGAGTATATCATGCATGTAGTATAGACCACAAACGGGTGTACAGTCTGAAGTAAGATTCTCTCTCCAAAGAAACTACTAATTTCTTGTGTAGCTATCAAGAAGTAATCCTGTGTCATATGGATTTTTCTTTTTGAACATTTTCCTATCTCACCATTTAAGTTTCAGTGGCACTAGCAATGGCTTAAAAACTTCCCCTACCACCTGTGTCCCTTTACTTTCAGCACTGCTAGAGACCTAGGTCATGTGCATCGAGAATGTTACGGGCAGAAACGTAGCCATCTCCCCTAAAATTTTCTCTTTCACTCGTAAATGCCGTGGAAGATGGCAGTACTGCTAATGCTGGTTTGAGAGTCCTCAACTAGGACTTTTGTCTAACCAAGAGGATTCTTAAACCTGGGATTCTTTGGGCCTATGGAGGCATATGGGTCTGTTTGGAGGAGTTCATGAAACACTTTTAAATGTAGGTAAAATATTGAGATTACTGCCTGTGTGCATTTTCTTGAGGTAGAGGTACATAATCTTTGTCAAATCAATGAGCTCCTAAAAGTTGTGAGCCATTGGACTAAACATTTCTTCAACTCAGTGAATGAAGCCTCTGGGTTCTTTTTATGGTAGGAAATAGTTCTGGCAAATAAAGGGTTTTTTTTTTATGATTTCATGTCCTTTATTCTGTTTGGGTACTTGTGTGTTTATCTGTTTGAACTTTCTGTACTGGCAACCCTTTTCCCAGCCTTCCTGGTCTGCCTGTCTCTTCTTTGTTTTGTCATCTGTATTTACCATTTCATGATCAACACATCTCTGCTTGGATTTTATTGAACTCCTTTTGTAGTATATTGAATGCCATATCTTGTGGTTATATTTATAAGATTTTTGAAAAATCAGCTAAAGTCAGGGTGAAAACTCACTATACTACATATAATAGCTATTATAAATTTTTTTTAATTTTAAATTTTTTTAAAAATTTTTTAAATTTAAATTGATACTACAGGGATTTTTAAAACCTAATTACTACTTATGTTTTGACTGAGCGTGGTAAATACTTGTAATCCCAGTGTTTTGAGAGGCTGAGATGGGAGGATCACTTAAGCTCAGGAGTTTGAGGCTGCAGTGATCTATGATCATACCACTGCACTCCAGTCTGGATGATCCTGTCTCTTTAAAAACAAAGCAAAACAAAATAAAAACAGAAAAACAAACTATGTTTTATAAAGTGCTTTTTCACATGGTTGGTGATGATTACAATTCTGTGAATTTGTTTTTATTATATCCTGTCACTCTGAATCATCCCTACATAAATAAATTTATTTTGTTTTATATTCCTATGGGTATTTGTTAAGCATGTACTTAAATATGATTTTTCAGTTTGATTTTTAGCAATATGTAGCATCAACTAATATTTACTAATCTTTTTATTTTAATAAGTTTGTCTTTAAAAAAATCAATAGCTAACCGACTTTTTAAAGATTTTTATAACTCTAATCACAAGATATGGTATTTAATAGAATAATAGTTGAATATGTCCAAGGAGTGATTTATTGATCATAAAGAGGTAATTACCGATAACGAAATGGAGAAGATTGAGAGAGGCTGGGATACAGGCAACCGGTACAGAAACCAGAGAGACTGGGATAAAGGCAACCAGTACAGAAGGTTTCAACAGATAAACACACATGAGTACAGTGCAGCACCCAAACAGTGAAGAGCATGAAGTTATAAGAAATAGAATAAGAAATAGTGACACCTTGTTGGTTATTGTTTAGGTTACATTAGTACCTTTTACAGTTAAAGAGTTCCAATATAATCTAAATCATCCAGATTAAAGGAAGAGACAGGTGTCTCGTGTTGGGATGGGAAAATGCTGGTATAAAGCAGTAGAGACACCAGTTGAAGGGCAACAATATCGAGAACAAACTAAGAGAATAATATGCAGGATTTTTTTTTTACTATTGAAATAAAAACTTTTTTATTTTAAGAAATGTATGTCTTTTCTTTAGGACCTTCTAAAGCACCAAGTTTCTGGTATACAATAGATCCATCCCAGACTCATGGCTATAGATCTGTACAACTCGTATGGAAGGTAAAAATTACATGTTTATATATTTTTGTCTCTTATAAATACATTTCATATGGTATCATGAGTAGAGATTTCTTAACAGTTAAATTTTATTTATCTTAATGTTAGCAAAGTATTTGATTAATTTTAATAAATAAAAACACAAATCTAAAAGCTTTACATATACTATATAGAAGACAAGTTGTTATACAGATAACACATCTTAGATATTTAAGCACAATTCTGTGAAAGTATAACTTCTGTAAGAAGAGGGACTCTGTCTTCTACTTTATGGAATTTGCCAGAATGTCTCAGAAAACTAATAAAGGTTTAGGATAATTAAAGTATGCTGATAAATGTGCATAAGATCATGACAAAGGTAAAGAGAAAAATAACCATGAAATAAATAATTTAGGCCCACATAGCTACAGTGCAGAATTTTATACAGAACTAAAAGCTAATAGAATGATGCTGCTTCCCCTCTTTTAAAGTCATGCTTTACTCTTCATTCAGTATGTAGTGATTTTACTGTATAGCTGAATTTAAAATGAGATTGCCAGTCTTTTCCAATTAAATATTTAGAGATTTGACAAGATGACAGAAATTTATGAACATGAAGAAAAACTGACTACTTTATTTAGGATTTGTGAAATAGATTTTTAAAATAAACTATTTTATTACAGACATTGCCTCCTTTTGAAGCCAATGGAAAAATCTTGGATTATGAAGTAACTCTCACAAGATGGAAATCACGTTTACAAAATTACACAGTTAATGACACAAAACTGACAGTAAATCTCACAAATGATCGTTATGTAGCATCCCTAACAGCAAGAAATCTGGTTGGCAAATCAGACGCATCGGTTTTAACAATCCCTGCCAGTGATTTTAAAGGTTTGTGTCTGAGATGGAACCTGGCTCATTGTTGGAAAAAAGATGGTTAGGTCTGGACAGGGCTCCCATTAAAAAAATACAAATCTCTAAGACTGTCTTCTCAGTAACAGGGATGGTCATATTTTTAGAAATCAGCAAGCAAATAATCTCAGTATCAGAGATGATCATTTTTTAGAAATCAGCAGGCAGATTTCATCAGGATGCATGAAAAATTTCCATTACTATATTGCTCACTGAAACCTTGCAGTGAGCTACTTCATTCATGTAAGTATATTGAGTACTTTTTTTTTTTTTTTTTTGAAAGCAGGATTTATTGAGAGGACAGAATAGTTACCACCATGAGAGGAGACCCTAGGGGGTTGCCTATTTATCTTATTTTTTAAAATACTATTTCAAGTCTTTTAGAAATTTATGTGCACATGACTTAAATATGTTGTTTATCTGTAGCTTTCAAAGACGAAAAATTGCGATTACAAACATATATACAAAACGTGAAGTTTAGGAAAAGCAAAATTTAAATTTAAAATTGACTTTTCTTTGTAGGTAATATATAACAAGTGCTTTTATGAAGCAAATGCATGTTAATAGACACTACAAAAATTGATAAGTCATATGTTTTGGAAATGACTGTAAAATGTGAACATTTTTCAATTTTTTTGAATGTTTGTTTATTACATCAGTATTCAAACTTTGTTTTAAAGCTACTCATCCTGTAATGGATCTTAAAGCATTCCCCAAAGATAACATGCTTTGGGTAGAATGGACTACTCCAAGTGAACCTGTAAACAAATACATACTTGAGTGGTGTGTGTTATCGGATAAATCACCCTGTATCCCAGACTGGCAGCAAGAAGATGGCATTGTGCATCTCACCTATTTAAGAGGTATACCTGGCTAGAAACATTTAAGGTGATAGTTCTTTTTCTAACTCTTTACAGATGCTTCTTTTGCATTCTTTCTGGTTTGTAGGTTTTATGGTTCATTGAAAGGATTTCCAATTTATCAATGCCCCGTTCATTACTAGATGTGTAACTCTCAAAAAGTCACACTTAACCTCTCTGAAGTACAGAGTTGCTTAATGGACAGAGTGAGGTTAATACCATCTTCTTCATAAACTCTAATATTTTATCATCAAAGAAGATTCATAAAACTAAATAGAGAAATACAAGAGAGTCCGACCTTTACTACTGACTAGTTGTATATTCTCTGTACCTGATTTCACTTTCTCAGTCCTTCAGATGAGAAAATAGTTTCCTAGAGCATCTGGATGGCTTGTTTGGCTTATTACAGCCATCAAATAGGGGAAGCAGAACCAGAACTCAGGTTTTTTTATGCCTTTCAGCTGGAAGTACTAATGAAGGACAGGAAGTAATAATAATATAGAATTCTAAAGTGGATTGTTCTGTGTGTCGTAGTACTGTTTATTAAGTGACTATAAAGTGATATAGCAACTTTAAAGAGAAAACAAAAGCACTCAGCTTATGTCACTTTAAAAAAAAAAAAAGGATAGTCATTAGAGATTAGCTATAAATAATGATTAATTGGAAAAGCCTTAAGCAGAGAAATATCTGCCATGAAGTTTTTGAGCTTTATTCATAAAAAAATAGGTGGTTTGAACATTAACCTATTTTATATACAATTTGTATAAGCTTGATTGTCTATTTTATCAGTCTTGTCAAATTAAAAACATGGTGGAGCTAGGGAAGAAACAAATTAAAAATAACTAGACCATGAAACTTTAAAGAAAAAAACATAGCATAAGCTCTGGAGACATTAAGGTTGGGCAGGTAGCCCCATGTAGCTCAGTAACCCTAAAAACATCACTATTACAGTAAAATATAAAAGTTGCTCATTTCTTGATAATATTCAAACCCCAAGAAAAGGTAAAATCACTGTTTAAGAAGACAAAGGAGTGGCCAGGTGTGGTGACTCAAGCCTATAATCGCAGCACTTTGGAAGGCCCAGGTGAGAGGATTGCCTGAGCCCACAGGTTCGAGAATAGCCTAGGCAATTTGACAAGACCTTATCTCTACAATAAATCAAATTAGCTGAGTGTGTTGGTGGATGCCTGTGGTTCCAGCTACTTGGAAGGCTGAAGTGGAAGGATTGCCTGAGCCCAGCAGGTGGACGCTGGGGTGACTGTGAGCGTGTGACTGCGCTCCAGCCTGGGCAATGGAATGAGGCTTCAACTCAAAAAAAAAAAAAAGACAAAGGAGCATACAACTTCATGAGTAATAGTTAAGGAATTTAAGTTGTTGTTGAAGGTCTAAACTTCAGTAAAACATACATTTTCTGATATACACAGATAATATGCTGTATAGAAAAGAAAAACATTACTGGTACATGCTAAAAAGATAGATTGCTTTGATAATTTGGAAGAATTATAAATAAAGGAAATTTGTTTTTTTGTTTTTGGGGGTTTTTTGAGTTGTTGTTTCACTCTGTCGTCCAGACTGGAGTGCAGTGGCACGCTCATGGCCACCAACGGCAGCCTCGACCTGTTGGGCTCAGGAGATCCTTCTGCCTCAGCCTTCCAAGTAGCCAGAACTACGGGCATGCACCAACATGCCTGGCTTATTTTTTTATTTATTGTAGAGATGAGGTCTCACCAAGTTGCCCTGGCTGGTCTTGAACCCATGGGTTCAGATAGTCCTGTCACTCAACCTCCCAAAGTGCTGGGATTATAGGCGTGAGCCACCGCACCTGGCCTAAAGGAAATATTTAAGACTTTTTTTCTTTTAAAATTGTGGGGCAACTGGGCATGGTGACTCACACCTGTAATCCTAGGACTTTGGGAGGCAGAGGCGAGAGGATTGCCTGAGCCCAGGGGTTCAAGACCAGCCTGGGCAACTTGGCAAGACTTTGTCTCTACAATAAATCAAAAATTAGCCAGGTGTGGTGGCACATGCCTGTGGTTCTGTGGTTCCAGCTACTGGAAAGGCTGAGGTGGAAGGATCTCCTGAGCCCAGCAGCTCGAGGCTGCGGTGGCCATGAGCATGCCACTGCACTCCAGCCTGGGCAACAGAGTGAGACTCCTGCTTAAAAAAAAAAAAGTGGGGAAAATAGCACTAATTCTTGTTTTCCAACTCATCCAACAAACTAGGGCCATGAGCACTTTCCCCTAGGCCTTATTTATTAGTTGAGGCATCTTGCTCATTAGGCAGCTCTCAGAGAATTGTTACAATGTATAAAAACTGTCATAGTCTAAATAAGACCCAGAGTAATTTGAGATCATTGTTTTATAAATCCTAAATATAAATACGATCATTACTTTTTTCTTTGTTTTTTTTTGAGTTGGGAGTCTCACTCTGTTGCCCAGGCTGGAGTGCAATGGCACACTCATGGCCACCGCATCCTCGATCTGCTGGGCTAAGGTGATCTTTCCACCTCAACCTTCCAAGTAGCTGGAAGTACAGGCATGTGCCACCACCCCTAGCTAATTTTTTTGATTTACTGTAGAGATGAGGTCTTGCCAAGTTGCCCAGGCTGGTCTCGAATCTCTGAGCTCAGGCAATCCTCCCGCCTCCACCATCCAAAGTGCTGGGATTAAGGCGTGAGCCACTGCGCCCAGCCCAAGCATTACTTTTATTAGCAGCATACTTTTTATTCACTGTATTGGTAATACTTTTATAGTTTTACTCTATTAAGATTGAATCCAATACACAAAAAGCCAGTGCTTAACTTAAAAGCTGCAGTTTTAAAAGAAAAGTGGCCATGAAATAATGGAATTAATGTGACTTTTTCATTATGGGGAAAAAAGACTTAATCTGCTATTCTTCTTGTAGGGAACCTAGTGGAGAGCAAATGCTATTTGATAACAGTTACTCCAGTCTATGCTGATGGACCAGGAAGCCCTGAATCTATAAGGGCATACCTTAAACAGGCTCGTAAGTCCAAACTCATTTTCTTTGAAAAAAATATTGTTTGGTATTAGTGAAAGCATTTTATTACCTTTAGATAAGGGTATGGCCCATTATGTCAAATAATTTAAGGAAATTTTACTAAATTCTAGTGATTTTCAATTAGCAAATACATTTATTCTGTTACAGCACCTTCCAGAGGACCTACTGTTCGGACAAAAAAAGTAGGGAAAAATGAAGTTGTCTTAGAGTGGGATCAACTTCCTGTTGATGTTCAGAATGGATTTATCAGAAACTATACTATATTTTATAGAACCATCGTTGGAAATGAAACTGGTAATAAAACCATATTAGATATTAAGAATGAAAATTTTTCCCCTTAAGCTTTTAAATACTAAGTCTCATCTTGTTAAGATATGTATCTTATTACTATAGTATACTAGCCTCAGGAGATGCTTGAGAATATGCCTTATAGTTGCTTTCATGGCTTAATAAAATATTGTGTTGTGCTTATAGAAGAACATTATGTCAGACTTAAAAAAGTTGTTTTCTGGCAAAAATATTTTTATTCCTTTCTGATACTTTCACAATATAGGCCAAATGAAGCAAAAACATTGAATAGATTAATAAAACACAGTTTTTATTTCTTCCAGCTGTGAATGTGGACTCTTCCCACACAGAATATACACTGTCCTCTTTAACTAGTGACACATTGTACATGGTAAGAATGGCAGCATACACAGATGAAGGTGGAAAAGATGGTCCAGAATTTACTTTTACTACACCAAAGTTTGGTAAGAAATAATGAAGTTTGATCTTCTCTTTTTTCAAACCTAATCAGATTAGCAAATGGACTTAATTTATATGCTAAAATTGTGTTAAGCGTGTCTTTGGATTAATAGAAATGAAATATTCATAAATTATCTATTTATCTGGTTTTGGTTGTTTTTTCTTTAAACTATGGAACATTATTTCTCACTTTTTTAGTATTTTATTAACTGCTTCTGACTGAATTCAGTTATACCCTAAGTGGTTTTTTAATACTCTAAATTTTATCTTTCCAAGTGGGTTCAGTTTTTTCACTGTCTTGGTTGTGGTATCTTTCTTTTTCTATTCTTTTTATTCTTTTGTATTCTTTGTATAGACAGATACTTGAAAGACTAGTCCACCCTTACAGTCCTCACTTTCATATCTCCCGTTTATTCTTTAACCTGCTGAAATCAGGCTTCCAATTACTCTGCGGACACCTCTTTAGTATTACTCATAGAAGATCTCTTAGTCATTGTCTCCACTGCATGTTTTTTTTTTTTTTAGTCAAGGTCTCACTCTGTAGCCTAGGCTGAAGTACAGTGGCATGATCATGGCTCACCACAGCCTCAAACTCCTGGGCTCAAACGATCCTCCTGCCTCAGCCTCCCGAGCACCTGGGGCCACCAGCACATGCCACCACACCCAGCTAATTTTTTTATTTTTTCGTAGAGACAAAGTCTCACTGTGTTGTGTAGGCTGGTCTCAGACTCCTGGGCTCAAGCAGTCCTCCCATCTTGACCTCCCAAAGTGCTGGGATTACAGGCTTAAGCCACTGCATCCAGCCTGCATGTAATTTTGCCAAAAATTAAATCATGCTTATTACTATTCCTTTATGGCATGCTTTTTTTTAGAATTACCGGTCTATTGTTTCATGGACCCATTATGACTTCTTCATGTGGTATGGGTCTTGCCACCAAGGACTTTACAGCTTGTTAGACAGTAAATAGAGTAGGAATTTAAAGATACCGGTAAGGGATAGTTTCACCTTCAAAGAAGACTTTGTAGAGGAGACAGTCCTTGAATTAGGATGTGGACAAATAGGAAGAAGGCAGCATTGAGACAGTTTCATGAACAAAGGCCCAGACATGAAAACATAAAATCAGATCCTTAGCATTTAAGAGTTAATATTTGCCAACCCATAGTTTATTCCCAAACATTGATTTGATTTCTTGATTTCTGCTGGGCTTCATAGATAGTAGAGTTACAAAGGGATAAGTGTGATAGAAAGGTAAAACTAAGTGAGTAGTATATACTATAATAATACTTTCATACATTTTTTCCTGTGAAAACTAAAAGGGACCTGGAGGAGTTAACTGGAAACAACCAGCAAGTTAAGTCATTCAAAAACATCTCCAATATTAGTTATACCAATCAGTCATTCATTCAACTACTGAGTCCTCTTTTATTTATTTTTATTTTTGATTATTATTATTTTTTGAGTTGGAGTCTCACTCTGTTGCCCAAGCTGGAGTGCTGTGGCACACTCATGACCACTTCAGCGTCGACCTGCTGGGCTCTGGGTATCCTTCCACCTCAGCCTTCCAAGAAGTCAGAACTACAGGCACGTGCTACCACGCCCAGCTAATTTTTGATTTATTGTAGAGACAGGTCTCGCCAAGTTGCCCCGGGTGATCTTGACCCACGGGCTCAGGCAATCCACTTGCCTCCGCCTCCCAAAGTCCTAGGATTACAGGCTGAGCCACCAAACCCATCCACTAAGTCCTCTTTTAAATGCAGGTGGGGATTTATGTTGATAGACAGGAATCTTGGGCTTGTTTGCTTTTCAGATGATTTATTTCTACTTGTGCCTCTCCTTGTACCTTTTGAGCATCTCCTAAAATTCTCAACCCTATATCAGATATGCCATCTTTTTGAAAATGGTAAATAACTCTGAAAAATCCTGAGAGTTGCATTTTTATTCCTTATGGAAAGTAAACTTGTAGTTCAATTAGGATTGTTTTATAGCTTTTCCATTTTTACCCAGTATTCATAATTGTTCTGATATAATTTCTCCATTATGCAATGATGAATGTTAGAATTTAAAGAGAAACTTTTGCTAAGCTTCTGCTGAATGCAGATCATAAATGTAATAAACGATTATGTTTGAAAACTCACCAGCCTGGGCAACATAGTGAGACCTCATCTCTACAAAAGATTTAAAAATTTGCTGAGCATAGTGGTGTGTACCTATAGTCCCAGCCACTTGGAGGCTGAGGCTGAAGGATCACCTTAGCCCAGGAGGTCAAGGCTGTGGTTAGCTGTGATCATGCTACTGTACTCCAGCCTGAGTGACAGAATGAGACTCCAAATCAGAAAAAAAAAAAAAACAAAAAAAACAGAAAGAAAGCTCTAACTTACCAAATAGGTTATCTGTTTAGTAAACTGAACTAACCATTTGAATCTCCCAAATGAACATATATTTTATGCTTGCTATGTGACCAGGTTACTGGCCACATAAAATGGCTAGGATATGATTTAGCAAGGAGAGAAGAGAGTATAAAAACACAACACCCAGCCAGGCTTGGTGGCTTAGCCTGTAATCCCGCGCTTTGGGAGGCTGAGGTGAGTGGATTGCCTGAGCCTGTGGGTTCGAGACCCACCTAGGCAACTTGACGAGACCTCATCTCTACAATAAATCAAAAAATTAGCCGGGCATAGTAGTGCGCGCCTGTAGTTCCAGCTACTTAGAAGACTGAGGCAGAAGGATAGCCAGAGCCCAGCAGGTCGAGGCTGCGGTGACCAGGGACGTGCCACTGCACTCCAGTCTGGGCAACAGAGTGAGACTCCAACTCAAAAAAACAAATTAAAAAAAAACACAACACTTTATTAAGTCTGAAAAGACTTTTAAAAAAAGTCACCAAAACGTAATTTTACACCTAACCTTTAACTGTACCCCACAAAACCATAATAAAAAATACTGATTAATAAAAAATTTTTTTTAAAAAGTCACCTTGTCAACAGTATGTCTGGTTGAGAAGTTGTATTCTTTCTTCTTAGCATATATATCAACAATTATTTCCCATCACATCTCTTTCTTTTTTTAGCTCAAGGAGAAATTGAAGCCATAGTTGTGCCTGTTTGCTTAGCATTCCTACTGACAACTCTTCTGGGAGTCTTGTTCTGCTTTAATAAACGAGATCTGTAAGTACCCTTATTCATATTTTTGCATTTCTTCCCAGTTTTATTGAGTTATGATTTACACACAGTAAAATTTATCTACTTTAAGTGTACAGCTTGATGAACTTTTATAACCGTATCAGATGAACAATTGCTACTATAGTCAAGATACAGAATATTTCCGTCACCCTAAAAAGTTTCCTTATTCTGTTTTATAGTCTATCCTCTCCTTCAACACCTGACTGCGGGTAGTCATTGATCTGCTTTCTGTAACTAGTTTTGCCTTTTTCTAGAATTTTATGTGAATAGAAATAATCAGCAGATAGTCTTTTGTTTATAGTGTCTTCCACTTAGCATATTTTTCAGATTCATCTATGTTGTTGCATACACTCATATTTTATTGCTGAACAGTATTCCATGGTATGGATATATCAAAATTTATTAATCTGTCTTACCATATTGCCCAGACTGGTCTCAAACTCCTGCACTCAGGCAGTCCTCTCACCTTGGCCTCCCAAAGTGCTGGGATTATAGGCATGAGCCACCATGCCCAGCCCAGAACTATTTTTGCTAGCCTCTCTGCTTTTTCACGTAAATTTTAATATCAGCTTGTCAGTTTCCTTTTTAAAAAATTCCTGTTATAATTTTGATTGGGTTACTATTGAATTTACTGGTCAGTTTGGGAGAACTGCACCTTAAAACCATTAAGTCTTTGAATCCATGAATCTGGTTTATATGTTTACTTATCTAAGTTTTATTTTATTTCCTTTTGCATTGTTTTATAGTTTTACAGGCCTTGCACATCTTTTGTTAAATGTATTCCTAAGTATTATTTTATGTTGTTATAAATGAAGTTTTTAAAAAATATATATTTTCTTTTTGAAAGTTATTTTTTATTTTATTTATTTTTTGAGTTGAGGGGTCTTACTCTGGTGCCTCTTTATAGTGGCATGCTCGCAGTTCACTGCAGTCTCGCCCTCTTGGGCTCAAGTGATCCTTCCACCTCAGCCTCCTGAGTAGTTGAGACCAGAGGTGTGCGCCACCACACCCAGGTAATTTTTTTTATTTTTGCAGAGACATGGTCTTGCTGTGTTGCCTAGACCAGTCTCAAACTCCTGCGTTCTTGCAGTCCTCCTGTGTCTGCCTCCTGAAGTGCAGGGATTACAAGCTTGAGCCACCACACCTGGCTAACAATCTATTTTCTCATTGTTGTTAGTATATAAAAATACAGTTGATTTTTTTTTTATGTGTGTATATATTGATCTTGTATCCTGGGAACTTGATAAATTAATTTGTTAGTAGCTTTTGGAGTCCTTAGAATTTTCTGCATGCACAGTTATTCTGCATGCAAGTAATTATAGTTATTTTAATCTTCATGCTTTTAGTTCTTTTTCTTGTCTTAATGCACTGGCTAGGACCTCTGGTAAAATGTTGACTAAAAGTGATAAGAGCGGACAACTTTGCATTGTTACTGATTTTAGGGGAGAAAGCATTTAGCCTTTCACCGTTACATGCGATGTTACCTATAGGTTGAAGAAGTTTTAGTTTTTTTCCTTTGCGACTTCTTCCAGCAGGAGGAAGTTCTTGTTTCTGTTTTGCTGGCAGTTTTTCTCATGATTGAGTAAATTTTGTCAGATCCTTTTTCTGAATCTATTGAAACGATATCATGTCTTTTCTCCTTCCTTCCATGAACCTGGGGAATTTTACTGATTGATTTTTCATATACCATTCTTGCATTCTTTGGATTTTGCTGTGTTGATTTATTTTTATTTTTTTATTTTTTATTTTTTATTTTTTTTGAGTTGGAGTCTCACTTTGTTGCCCTGGAGTGCAGTGGCATGCTCACAGTCCCTGCATCCTTGACCTGCTGGGCTCAGGTGATCCTTCTGCCTCAGCCTTCCAAGTAGCTGGAAATACAGACATCCACCACTATGCCCAGCTAATTTTTGATTTATTGTAGATATGAGGTCTCGCCAAGTTGCCCCGCCAAGTTACCCAGGCTGGTCTCGAGCCTGTGGGCTCAGGCAATCCTCTCACCTCTACCTCCCAAGGTGCTGGGATTACAGGCGTGAGCCTCTGTGCCCAGCTATGTTCAATTTCTTAATAATTTTTGTGTCAATTCATAAATGAGGTTAGTCTGTCCCTTATTTGGTTCTTTTTTTTTGAGTCATAGCCTCACTCTGTCACCCAGGCTGGAGTGCAGTGCCATGATCAAGGCTCTCCACAGTCTCATACTTCTGGGCTTAAGCAATCTTCCACCTTAGCCACCCAGGTAGCTCATGTACCACCACGGCTGGCTAATTTTTTGATTTTTTTTTTTTTTTTTTTTTTTATAGAGACAATGTTGCCTAGGCTGGTCTTGAACTCTTGGGTTCAAGCAATTCTCCCTCCTCAGCCTCCCAGAGTGCTGGGATTACAGGTGTGAGCCACCACACCAGGCCTTATTATAGAATTTTGAGTTTTTAAAAAATTGAATACTGATTATTGACTTTAGTCTTTTTAACAATTCTTCATTATGAATACATTAAGATCTTTATGCATTTTCAACAGTACTTTTCATTACAAGAAAAAAAATTTTTTGTTTGGCTTCAGGATAGAGTTAGGTGTATTTGTTCATTTAGTGAATTGGTTTGGTTCTTAAGACTCTTAAGTGAACATGTTTAGAAATAGGAACTATTCATTATGTATTACATATGGCTCTACATAAATCATGTTTCTTTTCTCTTCAGAATTAAAAAACACATCTGGCCTAATGTTCCAGACCCTTCAAAGAGTCATATTGCCCAGTGGTCACCTCACACTCCTCCAAGGGTAAGATAAAATGTTTCTGAGTTGTTTACAAATGCCTCCTAATATTCCTGTGTATTATAGAGTCAACCCAAAAGGTATTCAGTCTGAATGAAAAAGTAAATAAAAATAAAATAGTATATAAATGAAAATAGTAATCAGAATTTAAAATAATACCTATAGTAACATCTAGTAAATATGATCTATCATTATATTTGTTCTGATATTCCTAGTACTATTCAGTAAATATTGTAAATATCTGGTTGAACTTGCAAACCAAATACTTGGAAGTGCTAAAACTGTGATGGTAACTATTAGAAGACAAGCATTTTGGATTGAATAATAAAACCAAGTGAAGCACTCTACCATTTTAACACTGATGGTTTCTGGGAACCTACACTAAACTCTTTGAACTTTAGATATACCCCAGGGGAAATCATTTGTATTTGTTGTCCTTCAGAAATCTTTGAATTTTATATTAACAGGTTAAAGTATGTTATGTATTTTTGTATTCTACAAAGCCTCGGTCCATTCAAATTTGATTTTCCTTAATGTTTTCTAGTTTTCTATCAGTTAATCCTAGGCTGTCTACTATAGGCATGAAATATTAAACACTATTTGTAGACCATCAATTTATCAAAATGTAACACTGACAAAATAAGACTTCCAGACTCATTTTACAATATGTGTTTTGGGTAGTTAGTGATTTAATGACAATACAGGTTATTTCTGTACCACTGAAAGTTACTGAGATGTTTTAGAGGTATATTAGCAATGTGACTTTAACTAATGTTTTCCATATATATTTGAGATTTTCTAAATGAGCATATGCCATAGGTAATAATCTGTGTTCTCTCTTTCTTAGCACAATTTTAATTCAAAGGATCAAATGTATTCAGATGGCAATTTCACTGATGTAAGTGTTGTGGAAATAGAAGCAAATGACAAAAAGCCTTTTCCAGAAGATTTGAAATCATTGGACCTATTCAAAAAGGAAAAAATTAGTACTGAAGGACACAGCAGTGGTATTGGGGGGTCTTCATGCATGTCATCTTCTAGGCCAAGCATTTCTAGCAGTGATGAGAATGAATCTGCACAAAATACTTCAAGCACTGTCCAGTATTCTACTGTGGTGCACAGTGGCTACAGACACCAGGTTCCATCGGTCCAAGTGTTCTCAAGATCCGAGTCCACTCAGCCCTTGTTGGATTCGGAGGAGCGGCCAGAGGATCTGCAACTCTCAGATAATGTAGACAACAGTGATGGCATTTTGCCCAGGCAGCAATACTTCAAGCAAAACTGCAGTCAACATGAAACCAGTCCAGATATTTCCCATTTTGAAAGGTCAAAGCCAGTTTCAGTCAGTGAGGAAGATTTTGTTAGACTCAAACAACAGCAGATTTCAGATCATATTTCACAGTCCTGTGGGTCTGGACAAATGACAGTGTTTCAGGAAGTTTCTGCAGCAGATGCTTTTGGTCCAGGTCCTGAGGGACAAATGGAAAGGTTCGAACCAGTGGGGATGGAAGCAACTGATGAAGGAATGCCTAAAAGTTACTTACCACAGACTGTGAGACAAGGTGGCTACATGCCTCAGTGAAAGACCAGCAGTTCCTGTAATAGCGTCAGCAGTACCTGCAAAGTAAAGCTAGACTATTGTATCTGTGAATTCAGATAAAAAATAATCTTCACTCTGAAGATGATTACTTGCCCATTAGGATAAAAATGTACCGGACTCTGACATGGGCTTTTTCCATTCCAGAATATCTGGGATTCTGCATTAAGCACTACATGAACTGACTTTATCCTCCGAATAGCTGAATGACTTTGTGCTGTTTCAGGATGTTTGCACTGAAGAAAAATAGAAAGCTTGTCTTAAATTTATAAAGTTAAAGTTTTTGTTTTGTTACACAGAAAACGAAGAGTATTTAAATAATAAGCAGTGGCATACTTAGCACAGCTAACCCAATTTCGGTGAGAATAGTCATCAAATAAAGTGATTTAGGGATAGTTAATATAAAAATCAGAGAAGCATGGTCTAAACCATCTACTTAGCTGACAAAGTAATTTAAAAAGAGGTCCGTAGGCTATAACTATACGAGCCCAGCTTTTGTAGTCTGACAAAAAAATGAGAGGGACCTCTTTTATATCAACGTACAATATATTTCTTAGTTCCGCCTTCCATTGGTTATGATGCTACCAGTTGTTATTGGAAAAAAAAAATTTGGAGCTTAGCAGATTAAAAATACTAAATTTTTATTTATATAATCAGTAATTTCACTAGTTTTTTAAAAATTGCTTATTATTGATAACTTCTTTCAATCTGTTTCACAAACTCAGTGGAGTGCCATAATAGGAGCTAGGAATGCCCCAAACTATCTCAAGCATTTTAAAACTTGTTTGCCATTTATAAAGGCTTAAATTGTTAACATTTTTCTGTACACATGTTAAAGCATCATTGACCCTTGTTAAAACTGAGAATTTGGTTGACAAAGCCCTTTATACAGTATATGTCTTCAGCTTAAAATATGTTTTGAGTACACTTTGTTTATGTTTTTAAGAGGGCTAAAATTAAAAAAAATTATTCTAGTAGACTTAGAAGACTTAGGCAATATCCACCAAAACAAAACAGAACCCCCAAAATGTGCATTTAGATCTTAGCAAATATCCTTATCATAGAGACAGGAAAGAGGAACTATTCTGATATCCATGGGTTCTGACGTAGGTTGGGACTTAGTTCTACAACGTGACCTAGGAATGTTTTAAACCTCTTCTTCAGGAGAGAAGTGAGCCAGGCCTCCAAGAATAGTGCTAAAGCTACTATTTCATTTATGCTGCCCCCTGCCCACCACATGTGTCATGGGCACAGGGGCCAGAGAGGGGCTGAGGAAGTGAGAAGAAATTGTCATGCATCATTAGTGATTGACTACTCTTATCAAGTGAGTTCAGAGGAAGCAGGTTTGCTTTTCTGTCTTATTTAAGTTACAGACACCAAGCCGACTTAAAATAGTTTGTGGAAGCTATTGAAGAATTAAAAAGCTAAGAAAACTTGGTATACATTTACAGTTGAATATGATACTACTTTTTACTCTCTCGGAATATTGTTCACATTAGATTTCTGTTTTTTATCCTTCATATTCTTGTATTTATATAATACCTGTCACTTTTTAGAGTTCTTTCACATATATGATCTTTTTGAAACAGGCTAGATGCTTTATTCTGATATGTCTAGTTTCCTACTCTAGGCAAAAATAGATTGGTAGAATGACAATGTATATGAGGAAAATTAGGCACAGAGAGATCAAGTGGGGATAGAGAGAGAATTTACACAGACGAGATAATGGCATCACCACCTTTTAAGTTGGTCGTCGAAGGCTGGGCCAGATCTGGACTGGATTTTTCTTGCTGTCCTTTTCTGTCAGAAAATGTATACCTATTACATGTCCTCCAAAAAAGGAGTCATGTTATTGTAACCATAGATGCAACCTTTCTCATAGCAAATAACAGTGTTGTGAAGAGTATTGTAGAGGGAAGTTTGTCCATTTGGGGACAGTTGTAAAATGTGAACTCATGAGCTTAGAGAATGAGAATGGACACTGAGGCAAATTCGCATGTTGAAACCTGTACAGAACCTGGTACAGTGTGTGAATGCCCCAGTCCCAAGAGCACTTTAGACGTATTAAATGGATATATGGTTACTGTCAAACATTCATTCAGAAAATGAATATATATTTGAGCACTAACATGTAATGGACATCTTTGCCCTAAGGAGAAAAGCAATCATAAAACTTGTTTTAAATACAAAATTACTTTCTTGAGCATGTCTTAGAATAATCCTATGTTTTGAAGCATGTAAATTGTGTTTTAGGTAGGCAGATAAACAAATCTGGTTTATTTCTGTAAAAACTAATAAAGTTAGTGGATTTATCACTCTTTAAATCTCTAGTGTCTAAAAATGTTGTTTAAAGTAATGCCAGTACATCAGAAAATAGACTGTGGACAAAACTAATTCTTTGCTTCTGCAACCTCAGTTGCCCTTTTTAAGATTAAAAAAAAAAATGAGCCAACATATGTTACATGTGTTGCTATTGTAATTTGACTGTTACTGTTTTCTATCGTTCCTAAAGGGATAATGCCAAATAATTATTAGAAAACTAATACTTCACACTTCGTATCCATTGAACCTAAGATGTTAATCATTTTTTTTTTTAGCATAGATCAATCAGCACGCAGTAACCTACTCAACATTTGGGTAGAAGCAGGGAGAAAAAGGCAGTCATTCATACGTTCTGTGTTCATTCATGTCTCTGCCTAATTGTCCATTTATTTCAACCTTATTCCTTGATAAGGGATTTTACCACATGAAGTCATCCATTGACCCTAGCTCTTATTGTGAAGTTAAAGGTTAATGAAGTTGAAGTATACTTATAAAACATTTATTTATTAAACTTCATATTTAAAGAACATTTAGTTTTAGAAATAGAAATCAAACATGATTATTAAGGATGTCTTTTTTATACCAAGTTAACCAGTTAAAATCATGACATGTAAGTGTATAAGTAGAATAACTATATAGAATTCCCCCAAATATATGTTTACTGGCATATACTGACCAAGCACAAGCAAGAGATCTTTCTCCATTCTGTTATCTTCCATGTCATTCTCCTGATTTTGCTCGGTTAGTATTAAAAGCAAATCCCTAAACCATACACTTCTGTTTCAACAAAGTTTTATTTTGTTGAGACTAGTAAAACACCAAAGTCATAAGCTACATAAAACTTAAGCTCAATTGTTCAAAAAATGTACTGGGATAAACTTTTTTAAAGTATTATCATAAAAAAAGGTATTATCATTAGGCTATATTGCCCAGATACTTTTTAACAAATAACTGTACTTTTCTGTAAATTAAAAACAAAATCATAAAATGGAAAGTTTTTTAGGGTTAGCCTAATATTGGGCATTGTCATAGATTTCAAAGAAGGTATGAACTAGCAGGCTTACAGCCTAGTTCTTCTTTGGACTGGTCCTTAGCAGCAGTTCATTTTCAGACTATTTATAAACAGTATTCAGATGTAAGTCAAAACAAAACTTTCCAGAGCCAAATGTCATATCTTGTGTATTTTTCCATAATACATGCTGCAAGTAAGTGCATTGGCACAATATTAAATACATTTATATATACATTGCATTAAAAATAAAAAGGCAGCCTGGGGTGACCTCTACTATTCATTTGTTCCCAAATTTTTAAGGGCTTTTTTCAGCCAATAGTTTGCACGCTGATTAGTTCATTCCCCAGTTGTTTGTTAAAGTTGGTAGATCGTGATGAGACGCATGTAAGGCTGATGGTGGTAGATTTTCCAGGTCTTGAACACAAGCTTTGTCTAGATGGTAACTACGGTTTCAAATGCTGTTACGTGAATACTGAAATGTGATACGTCTGAACCAAAGGGATATTTTAAACATAGATATTTGAAAATTCTTTAGCCTCAATGTATATGTAAATTGAATAATGTACTCTAAAGATAAATGTGCAGTTGCTAGTAGGACAATGCAGTAATTAGCTTTAGGTGTGGCTCCTTTCCATCTCCAGCTGTGTTCCATTTCCTCCCAAGTGCAATCCTTTCAGGTGCACTTGCTGGTTTACTCTGCCTCAGGTGACCATTTGGAGGGCTTGTCTAGAGTGCTTTGTATGGATTTTTACCTTTGCAGTGATTTGCATGTGCTAATTGTAACCACAGCTATCATTTTTATGTTGATATAACTCTAAGTCCTAAATGTTCTATTATATATCAGCTCTAATCCTCTGAGTAAATTTTAAGAAATAAATTTTCGTTCGGATTTTTTCGGTGTGCAGTCACTACCACCTGACTTCTACATGTATTGTTGAAGCAATAGTACGTGTCACTACTGGTGTTGGGTAAGTAAGCCTCTCAGTATAAACTAGATGATTTATGCAGGTTTGTGGCTTTTTAAGGGCTCATTTGACATAAATGGAATAGGATTTAGAGGAAAATAGATATACTACCTTGGCCTTAATGACAGAATGGAGATGGGGATTCATTTATTAGTTTTCCAGAGTTACTAGATGAGGTCTGGAATCCCAGCATTCTACTTCTTAGTGGCCTTTTTTTTTTTTTAAATCAACTGGGTTGCCAAGGGACCAATCAAGTACCTACGCCACACTTGGAGTCTCTATCCTTGTTGGTGAGGCAGGAAGCAGTTGGATCCATAGCACTCACCGCTACCTCTTGAGGTTACTGAGTAGTCGTGTCTGACCTGGAAGGAAAAGAAAATCTCAGCTATTAGATCTGCATGACTTCACCTTGTGATTTTATCTAAAAAATGTAGTGAGTCAAAGTAAACCTACAAACCAACACGTAAATTTCGTCTCACATGTATACTGCAGTTTATAGAAATAATATCAGCTTTGGACTATGCTCCTTTGTTTAAAATGTTTGACGTGCCTCTTACAGGCCCAGTCCAACAGCTTTAAGGTCTTATCCTAACTTGCACGATGGATGCAATCCATCCTGCTTTGGAAAAGATTTCATCACTACTTCAGAGCATTCTCTTTCCCTAGCCTAGGGGCAAAGAGACAATGTTCTTGCCATTTAAGTTTTCTTTTTAAAGTAATACAAAACACGCCTTCCACACTTTCAAAATAGGAAAACTATTCCAACAAACTATATGTGTATGTTCTTCTAGACATTTAAGTCCAGTGCTTTGGCTAAAGGAGTGGACAGAAGTGTAAGAGAAATGAAGAGCTGAAGTAGAAAAAGATGCATGTGTAAAAGCAGAAGGAAATTCAGATAACCATGGATCAAACAGCTCAAGTCCCTGTTGGTGCTCATTTAAGTTGGCTCTTGGCCAACCTAGAAAGGCTATGTGTGTTCTCAACAGCTTAAAACAGCTCTATCTCCGTTGGAAGAAATTCTACCTTTAAATTCAAAATTCAACATTTTATTATTTTTATTTTTTGAGTTGGAAGTCTCACTCTTGCCCAGCCTAGAGTGCAGTGGCATGCTCACGGCTACCATAGCCTCGACCTGCTGGGCTTAGGTGATCCTTCTACCTCAGCCTTCCAAGTAGCTGGAATTACAGGTGCACACCACCACACCTGGCTAAGTTTGGGATTTATTGTAGAGACAAGGTCTCACCAAGTTGCCCAGGCTGGTCTTGAGCCCCTGGACTCAGGCAATCCTCTCACCTCCGCCTCCCAAAGTGCTGGGATTACAAGCATGAGCCACCACGCCCAACCTCAACATTTATACTATAATTATTATTTCCCAGCTGCTAAATGTTTTTAACAAATGTAAGGACATAATAACTTAGCTTTAGAAACCTGTGGACATTCAAACCTGATTCTCATCAACATTTATTCTTTGGGAGTATGGTTATGTTGTTTTTTTACGTGTCAGAAAAGTTTGACTAGAATTGCCATTTATCATTTTTTGAACTCAGAGTGAGAATCATCCCCCTACTTCAATGGCTTTTATATACCTGTGTATTTTGTATGAAATTGAAATCTCACTGGCATAACATGGTGAGATATGTAGGAGGAATCTCTTTCTCTCTCCCTCTCAAACACACACACACACACACACACACACACACACACACACCCAATTCAGGTAGTGTTTCTTACTCCACACACACCCAATTCAGGTAGTGTTTCTTACTCCTCAACTTCCTCATCAGTCTTGACTTTGGACAGTCCTCTTGAGATAAACGAGTCAGAGTAACCAAGCAGTCAGGAGTGGGTTGATCCTCCAGAATACCTGTCCAAACTCTAAGTGAGACTCACCTGTTGACTAGACATCTCATGCCTCAGTGCAAGCCCACTTTCCTGGAATACTTCACATTAGGAACAAGATAACACTTTTTTCTTTTTTGAGTTGGTGTCTCACTCCTTCCCCCAGGCTGGAGTGCAGTGGCATGCTCACAGCCACCCCAGCATCGACCTGCTGGGCTCCAGTGATCTGTCCGCCTCAGCCTTCCATGTAGCCGGAACGACAGGCATGCGCTACCACACCCAGCTAATTTTTTGATTTATTGTAGAGACGAGGTGACGCCAAGTTGCCGGGGCTGGTCTTGAACCCGCCAGTTCAGGCAATCCACTTGCCTGGGCCTCCCAAAGTGCTGGGATTACAGGCTGAGCCACCGAGCCCAGCCAGATAAAACTATTAAGTACACATCTGGGGCCCGTCCCTGTCAAAAAAGGTTTTCTCTGCAGTTTTGGCTATTGCCAGAAAAAGCCTGTTAACTAGTGATGGCTTCTAAATAATGTAAACCTCTCTGGAATTGACTCTAGAAGCTTCCATGAGAGGTTAATGATTGTAAATGAATGGCCTGAAGGAGAATATTTAAATACAAAGGTACTCAAAGGCACTGCATTCTGGCAATAGAAACTATAATTCTACACAAGCATTCAAGGAATGAAAATTCACCACAGGTCAGAGTCAGTGTGGATGGTCCCAATTGTTCAATGTACTTACAAAACACCAGGGCTGCCCTGCTAGGATCAGAGCCAAGGAAAGGACTCCTGACAAAATGTAACTGCCACATTTAGAATGGTGACTAGATGTTGCTGGGGCGAGGGGTTGTTTTCAGCATGCCCAAGGCAGTTCCCCTTCAAAGTAAACCAGCAGACCTTCCAATCGCCTCCTGGGGGCCATGTGCTGGTGCAAGGGTGTTTGAAGGTGAACACATTCATGCCATCTTTGGAGTGTTGACTGTGGATCACTAAATCCTTAGAAACTCTTAGGAGGTAAATATCAATGCCATTTACAAACACAGGCTCTGAGAGGTTGACCAACTTGCCCAGGTCACATAGTTAACACAGCAGAGTTCTACCTCCAACCTCATCCAAAGTCCACAATTCTTTGGTCTGTATACCAACTGTACCCAACAACTTTTGGCAAAAATCTTGCCCAGAGAACTAGCTTGTGGAGAATGCACTTTTGCTTCCCAGACTTTTCTACGTGTTTTTTTTTGTTGTTGTTGTTGTTTGTTTTTCGTTTCTTCCTTCCTTCCATCCTTCCTTCCTTCCTTTCTTCCTTCCTTCCATCCTCCCTTCCTTCCTTCATTCTGATGTGGCAGAAAGGGGGGTTGGTAGCAGTTAAAGGTATTTCCTTTTAAAAGGCAAGCTGCAAGCTTTAAAGACCTGCCAGGTGCCAGACAGGTTTTGTCTAAGAAAGGCCAAATGGCCAGAGACTGACCATTTCATGGAAATGCAAAAGAGTAACTAATTCACAGACTTATCCAAAAACCCTCTTCTGAAGTTGATGGTTTACAACCCTGCAGTTCCTGAAAACCATTTGTTCTCTGAAAAATCTGATTTTGCTGAGTACAACCTTGTAAGACTCCAAAGGAAATATGTAGTCACTCAACAGACCCCCTCCCTTACCTAAACAAGGGTATAAGACCCCACTTCTCCCGTTCTGGGGGGCTTGACCTGGAAGCATTAGCCCCTCAAGCCCGCTGGGCCAGCCAGTGTAATAAAGTGCCACTTCCTATAATAGTCTCGGTGTCACGATCTCTCTGTCTTCCCGCTACATATCTGGTGCATTGGCTGGAAAATGGAGAGTTTGGAGACGGTGTGTTCCACCTCCTTTATCATCGGGGTGCGACCTCCAGGGCAACGGGAGGGCAATCTTGCCTGGCGTGCAATGGACCTTTTGATCCATAGGAGGGAGGCCCCTCCCAGCACACTGAGGCTCAGACCATGAAAGCACAACAGGAACCCAAGAGGCGAGGAACTGGCATAAGGATGACCACAGACGGAAAGGACAGAAAGACCACCTGATGGAAAGGGTAGGAATAAAGACCTTTGCATAGACCTGCCAATGGATGGCAGAAGGGGAGCTTGATCACCTCCCGGAGCCCGCTGTGATCTTCCAGCCTGAAGAAAAGGGCTGAAAGGCAGTGGAGGGAAACGCTGTCTGAAGTTGAACCCACAGATTCCTAGAATTAGGACAGAAGGCTGAAGAATGTGCTGTGTGATTGTGTGTAATGAGATGGATGGCGGAGGGGCTCCGCATAAAGTTAGTCTGCGTTGGGGGTGTACCAACCTGCCAATTGCTGAGAGGTGTCTGAGATATCTTCGCGAGGAGTATGACTGGAGGGGGACAAAGCGGATGTTTCCCATACCCCTCATTCTCTTATTTGTGTGTGCCTGTCATTTTGAATCTGCTAAAAAGCTGGTTGAGTTATTATGCTTTGTTTGATGGGACATGTCATCTTTTAAAACCTTGATTGGCATGTGTTTCCTTTTTTATCAATATTTTTTAATATGATATTGTGGGGTACAGTTAAGGGTTAGGTATATAAATATGCTTCGTTCAGGCACCCTTGTTGATAAGAGGTGTCTCCCCATCCCCAGACAGATATTGACTACTGTTAATCCCATCTCCCTTCTCCTCCCCCTCACAGTTTCCCACCACTGTCAGTCATTTATTTTCTTATAGTATTACATTGGATGTTCAAGGTCCATTATATGAGTGAGAACATGTG
>NW_007246465.1:229687-230610 GCF_000164805.1 Carlito syrichta
ATTTAATTGTCCACATCTTATAACTAAGGCTACTGTTTAGTAATTCATGAGGATTTTTGACAATTTTGCCTGTTCATAATTAGGAATAAGTAGGAACAGATCGTTTTACATCTACGTGGTCTGTTCATTCTAAAAAGGTTTTGTACCAGGCCATTTTTTTGTAGACATCATTGGAAAGTCATGGAGCAAAAAAAAAGGGGGCTTCAAGGAAGGCTGAGAACACTCAGCCTGGGAGAAGCCATCAGGGTTCCAGGGCATTGCCGTTTATGATTTTATTTAGTTATTTGTTTGTTTTAGAATTCTCTTTTGAGGTATAAATTGCAAGCATTCAAAACAAATTCTGGGTTTTCAAGAAACATGACCAAGAAAATATATAATTATCTGTACCCTCAGACACCCCAATGGGACAGATTTTGAATGATTGGAGCAAATTAAAATTACATGATTTAATAATAATAATAAGTGCATTATTAAAAATCAAATTTAAACTCACTATAAGTTAGCAGATAATAAGATTTGGAAAAGAACAAAACTATCTGGCAATTAAATTCACTTTGTAGACCTAAGAAAAAAATAAAATGATCAAAAGTTCTGTATGCAGAGGCATTTAAAAAATTTATTTCACTACTTTGCAATCAAGATTATATCCTATAAAATATTAAATGCCAAACTCCAGAGGCTTAGCTCAGGACTATGAATACCAAACTCCCAATTATAGAAAGCCTCTGAAGTTCTTAGAAACTGAGACATTAAGAAAAAAAAGGAGAACTCCAAAATGAGCACCAGCCAGAGGAAAGATAAACAGAACTACTGGCAGTTGCCACTAAAGGCAAAGCTCCAGCCATCCAAAAGAGGCCTGAGATTCCGGGGCAAGATGGCGACCTGGCAACCCGGTGTCTGAAGCCCTCTGCAAGGGAGATCTG
>NW_007246466.1:0-1604 GCF_000164805.1 Carlito syrichta
CAACTCCTGGGTCAATGATGAAATCAAAACAAAGATTAAAAGATACCTGGAAACAAATGAGAATGAAGAAACATCTTACCAAAAACTCTGGGACACCATGAAAGCTGTAATAAGAGGGGAATTTATATTCCTACAAGTACACATGAAGAAAATGGAAGCATCACAAATTTTAACAGCTTAAGAAGCCACCTAAAAAAGCTGGAAAAGCAAGACCCCGAAACCCTAATTTCAGCAGAAGAATTCAGATCACCAAAATAAAAGCCCAAATCCAGGACATAGAAGACAAAAAGATAATACAAAAAAAATCAATGAAGACAAAAGCTGGTTCTTTGAATGGATAAACAAGATCGATGGTCCACTAGCTAGACTGACCAAGAAAAAGAGAGAAAAATACCAAATAAACACAATCAGAAACACAAAAAATGAAGTCACTTCTGATCCTGAAGAAATTCAAAAGATCATTAGAGACTACTCTGTACACTTGTATGGAAACAAACTTGAAAACCTCAAGGAAATGGAGGACTTTCTCACATCAAACTACCTGCCTAGGTTGAAACAAGAAGAAATTGAGACCCTAAGTAGACCAATAACAATCAAGGAAATTGACTACGTAATAAGAAAACTACGTACAATAAAAAGACCTGGACCAGATGGTTTTCCACCTGAATTTTACAAGACATTTAAGGAGGAGCTTATACCAATCCTACTGAAAGTATACCAGGTGATTGAGAAAGACAGAACTCTCCCCAAATCATTTTACCAAGCTAACATCACATTGATACCCAAGCCAGGTAAAGATCCAACAAAGAGAGAACTGCAGGCCAATATCTTTGATGAACATCGATGCTAAAATTCTCAACAGGAACTTAGCGAACCGGATTCAACAACACTTCTCAAAAATCATCCATCATGACCAAGTAGGCTTCATCCCTGGGATGCAAGGCTGGTTCAACATTCATAAAACCATAAATGTAATTAAATACATCAACAGATGTCAGAACAAAAACCATATTATTATAATTTTAGATGCAGAAAAACCTTTTGATAAAATCCAGTATCCCTTCTTGATAAAAACCCTTGAACATCTAGGCATATGGGGAACATACCTCAAAATAATAAAAGCCATCTATGAGAAACCCATAGCCAGCATACTTCTAAACGGACAAAAGCTGGAACCATTTTCCTTGAAAACTTTAACAAGACAAGGATGCCCACTCTCAACCCCCTGTTCAATATAGTATTGGAAGTCCTGGTTAGAACAGTCAGAGAAGAGAAGGCAATCAGGGGTATTCAAATAGGAAAAGAGGAAGTCAACCTGTCTCTCATTGCAGATGATAAGATTGTGTACCTTGAAAACCCAAGAGAATTCGTGAAAACTTCCTTACACTAATAAAGGACTTTGGTAAAGTCTCAGGATATAAAATAAATGTGCAAAAGACAATCACACTTCTTTACATCAATAATAAACAGAACCCCAAATAAAAAGCACAATTCCATTCACAACAGCCACACACATACACACAAAAAAGAAATACCTTGGCAATTTCCTAACCAGAAACGTGAAAGACCTTTACAATGAAAACTGCAAAACACTGCTCAAAGAA
>NW_007246466.1:1752-3602 GCF_000164805.1 Carlito syrichta
TTTAATGCAATACCCATCAAAATTACCAGCAAACATTCTTCTCAGACCTAGAAAAAACAGCACAGGAATTCATATGGAAACACAAATGACCAAGAATAGCCAGAACAATCCTCAGCAAAGAAAACAAAGCAGGTCGTATCACATAACCAGACTTCAAACTTTACTATATAGCTACAATAATCAAAACAGCTTGGTATTGGTACAGGAACAGGCATATAGATCAATGGAATAGAATTGAAATTCCAGAAGCAAAACCTCAAATTCTCAACCAACTCATCTTCGACAAAGCCTCTACCACCTACCACTTGGGAGAGGAGATCCTATTCAGTAAATGGTGCTGGGAAAACTGGCTGACCACATGCAGATGATTCAAACAGGATCCCTATCTATCCCCATACACAAAAATTAACTCTAAATGGATCAGAGACCTAAATGTAAAACCTCAAACCATAAGAACCTTAGAAAATGAAGTACATACTCTCATGGAAATCGGAACTGGCATCCAATTCCTGAACAAAACCCCAAATCCATAGGTCACAAGAGAGAAGATAAACAGTGGGACCTCATTAAACTGACAAGCTTCTGCAAAGCCAAAGAAACCATCAAGAGAGCAGGGAGACAGCCTACAGACTGGGAAAAAGTGTTTCCCAACTCCAGGTCTGACAAAGGCTTAACATCTTGGATCTAGAAGAAACTCAAACATACTGAAAAGAAAAAAACAAACAACCCCATTATAAAATGGGTAAAAGATATGAGCAGACACTTCTCAAAGAAAGACATTCGAGCAGCCAACAGACACATGAGAAAATGATCAACCTCACTAATCCTTGGGGAGATGGAAATCAAAAGTACATTGAGATATACCACCTAACTCTAGTCAGAATGGCAATTATCAATAACTCAAAGAATAACAGTTGCTGGAGAGGGTTTGGTGAAAAGGGAACACTTATACACTGTTGGTGGGAGTGCAATCCATTACAACCTCTGTGGAAAACAGTATGGCGATTCGTAAAAGCTCTAAATATTGACCTCCCATATGACCCTGCAATTCCCCTACTGGGAATATACCCTGAAGAACACAAATCACTCTATAAGAAAGATACCTGCACACGTACGTTTATCACAGCCTTGTTCACAATAGCAAGAACCTGGAAGCAACCATGCTGTCCATCAAAAGAGGACTGGATTAAAAAAATGTGGTACATATACATGATGGAATACTACACAGTCAAAAAAAAGAGAACAAAATCTTGAATTTTGCAGCATCCTGGATGGAAGTAGAGTCTATAATACTGAGTGATCTCTCACAGAAACAAGATCTGAGTCTCACATGTTCTCACTCATATAGTGGATCTTGAACATCCAATGTAATACTGTAAGAAAATGACTGACAGTGGTGGGAAACTATGGGGAGGGAGGAGAAGGGAGATGGGATTAGTGGTAGTAAATATCAGTCTGGAGTTGGGGAGACACCTCTTATCAATAAGGGTGCCTGAACGAAGCACTTTTGTATATCTAACCCTTTACTGTACCCCACAATATCATAATAAAAAATATTAATTAAGAAAAATTATACCAGAAAACTATTAGGTTATAATTTTTCAATGTTTTCTGACTGCTTTTGATAATTATTAGATGAAAGCTTAGATATAAAAACAAATGTCACAGCAAAAAAAAAAAAAGATATGCCGTTCCCTGAGGTGAGTGTATTGCCTGAGCCTGCAGCTTCGAGACCCACCTGGGCCACTCATTGAGACCTCATCTCTACAATAAATCAAAAAATCACCCAGGTGTGGTAGCATGCCCCTGTAGTTCCAGCTACTTGGAGGGCTGAGGCGCAAGGATTGCCG
>NW_007246466.1:4065-11835 GCF_000164805.1 Carlito syrichta
TGCAGTGGGCAGGGGGGTGGGGGAAGAAAAGTAAGAGTCTTTTTGGGAACTCATTCAGGGAATCTCACAAGTCCACCTATGCCATTGCCATCTTACCGGAACTCTGACCAGTTTTTTTTATGACACTTTACATTCACCATGGAGAGCAACAAAGACCTGCAAGTACCATAATAAGCCGAGCCTCCCTTACTTGAACATTAACTTAGATGGTACAAGTTCTGGGCCAGATCTGCCTAGTCCTGAGATTGGGAGAATGGTCACTGCTATTTGCAGGTGTTCTTTTTCCCTTTAAAGATTTGACTCAATGGCCCCTTACCTTTCCCACGCCATGTATAAAACATATTGGTTCTTGTTAATCTGCCTCTGCTCACATGTGTTTGTTTTTTGACTTAATTGTGGGGGAAGAACTGACATGTGTGAGGATTGATGTGTTTTGTGCCAGAATTTCTGCAAAATATTTGGAGTCCCAGGGACTAGGATGTGGAAGTAGCTACCTTTATGATGTCATATGCTGAGCCCTCAGATTCTGTGTGAAATCAGAATGTCAGAGATGACAACCTACTGTAAACCAAAATTAAAGCCATAAGTCTCCCAACCAGCTGAAGAGACCACCCATTTGGCTAAGGGGACCTCAGAGAAACCTGAAACATTGTATTCCAGTCCATGACAGAAGAGGAGTTGGACAAGCCTTGTTGTATTCCCTCCCTTTTGTAGGTTAGTCCCAATGGACTGGCATTAACATTAAAAGAGCGATCATAAGAGTGGCCAAACAGACTTTCTGTAGCAATATGAATCAAATTTTAACCTGAAGCTGGTATTCCATTATATGCTCTCTGAGGGCTGCTACCATTGAGTGTCATGGCTCTTCAACAAACAGCGATTTTTGTGTATGCATCTTTCTACTGACTTCTTAAATCAAACCCTTAAACTCCTTTAAGTCAGACTCCGAATCTGACTACCTCAGGCACATTTTCTCAGGATCTCTTGTGACTGCTAAATCCTGGGCCATGGTCACTCAGTTGACTTAAAACAAACCTCTTTAAACATTTTACGAGTTTGGCTTTTCATCATCGTCAGGATCAAATGAGAATCAGATGGGGGAGGGACGAGGTGACCCACCTTTGCCGTTTCCCTCTATTCTGCTTTCCAACCACTCTGACCTCTTTGGAGACTAGATCCTCACATTATTTGTTAGGAAAGTGAACTTGCTGATTTGGTTTTTTAAAATGTTTACATGACTTTTTTGTTTAATTTTACTTAGGCCAATCATTCTCACAGAATCCCAGTTCAGCCAGATAGACTGGACTTGGCATCTATCTTTTAGCAACTCTGTCAATTGTGTTTTGTTTTCATGTATCTATTATGCAAATATTTATATTTTGTCATGCAATCGCAACAAAATAGTCCATATTTTAATGACATATGTACTCTGAGTTATAGATGGGAGTGATGCACTCAGAAGACTGAAGAGAGAAGTATGATGTTCAGATGTAAGTTCCAGTGAGGAAAACCGAGGCTCACAGACTCAAATGGCTTCTAATTGTTACAGTTGTGATGTAGATCTTGAGGACACATCAGGCTCCAAGAAATCTCTCCAGGAGTGGGGTATGAATCAAGATGTTCAGCCTCATTGGGTGTTAACAGTTACATCTATGAGCTGGGATTATGACAGCGCCTAGTGACAAAAAGGAGCCAGTAACTGGCATCCAGAAACAGGAGGTAAGGCACACCAGGCAGGACCACACAGGTAAGTACTTGCGTCATGCAAGGGATAGTGGGAGCAAGAGAGAGAGCCTGAGCAAGATTCTGTATTGTGTTCTCTGTCTCCTGAAGACCCACTGGGGTCACTGTCAGGTGTCCAATGGGTTGGGTCCTACACTTAGAGTGAAAACGAGGATGTTCAGTGTCACTGGGTGTGCACAGCAATGTGAATAAATGTAGATGACTGGCTGGCCTCCAGAAATGCCTGATACATAGCAGTCAGTGTTGCTTTTGTTCATCAGCCATACCAGTCTTTTCAGATGCTCTTCAAATGACAATTTTTTCTGTCAGAATACAAAGGTAGATATTACCTTTATGCGCCAAATTTTGCATATCTCATTTAACCTGAAACTCATAGTATGCCTTCAACATCAAAACTCCATATTTTCAAGGAGGAGAGAGGCTAAGGGAGAGGGACTAAGGAAGTTCCTTTTACCTAACTTACAAAGAAAGTAGTAGCACAGGGATAGAAAACCATGTCTGACTGCTATAAAACTTCTCTGTTTGCACTTGATGCAAAGAGCAGTGCATGTTTAAAAGAGAATCACAGAAATGTAGGACATATGCCACTTGTAAGCATGTTATTTGATTGGAGGTACTTTTAACATATAAGTAGGCAACATTTGGAGGTCCTCTGACATATACTCAGCTGTGGGGGCCCGCCCCGCAAGGGTCATGGGAAGTGTTGCAGGAGAGACGGATAGGCGATGAACGAAGATCCTATACCGGACACCTGCTTCTTGAACAGATGACAATTCAATGCTAGTTAATACAGAGCTTTTATACCATTTTTGAAGGGGCAAGACAAAGAAAACTCTTTCACATACATATCTTTAAAAGTTACCAGCTAGTGGTCTTAGTAGCAAACAAACCAAGATTCCCATAGGCATTTAGACAAGTCTTATTCATAAAGCCAACAATGATACTTTCAGTCCAATGTCCCAAATTACAGTTCTTGAAGTGTTTCAAGAAAGTTTCTTTAAGTGTATATTTCTTTCTGTGTCAGGAATATTCTCATCTTGGGCTCTTATGTTCTTCAGAGTCCTGTGATCACCTCCCTTGTCCAGATGTCCTCGTTACTTTTCTCTCATCTTGCAGTGCTTGTTTCTAAAGAGAACTCAAAAGAAGCTTTTAGTAACTTCAGAGTTTAACCCTTGCATATATTAGAAAAGGCCAAGTGGCATAGTGGGAAAAATAAACCATGATATTTCCAGGTTAGCTGTGATTCTTCGCATAAACATGCCATCTTCTTTTCCATGACTGCACAGAATTTCTTCAGCTGTATCAACAGCAAAGACGGAAGACAGAAGGGCCTCAGCTGTCCGGACTCGCTTTGCGGCCGGGGGTCCTCAGTGCACCTGGACTTTGTCAATCATGCGGGCCTCCAAGGCTGGCTCCCAACACTCAGCATAGCAGTACATTTAATAGTTAGTCAGCATATTCAATAGACTATGCCAATCCTTTCTCCAATTAGAACAGTTTAATATTAAGAGTTGAATTAATAAACAAATTAGTTTTGGGAAAGATTTTAATAACCCCAAATGATAATTTTGGTAAGTACTATTGACCTTTTATTAAAGGTACAATAGAGAACTCTCATATCCCTTGAAATCCTGATGTCACTCTACTCAGTATGCTAATCTAAGTATCAATTCACTAAAAAGTTATATATATATAAAATTTTCACATTGCACTAGTAACATTTATGGATATTATAGAATAAGTGTAAATAACAGCTCCTCAATTGCAGTGCTCAATTTAACACATGCAGTCAAAATAATATGTATGTATATATACAGTATACACATATTCAATTTTATATATGTATGTGTATATATAAAATCATATTAGCCTTAAAATATGCTTAATCTATTTGAATGGGCCAATTAAGAATGAGGCAACAGGTTTTGTGAACGCATCATAATTTGACAACAAGTAACTCGTACTTCAGTTTTTGTTTTTTTTCCCTAACATGCCAATGCTGTTCATTTTGTTTAAGTAATTGTGCAGGTTTCATTAGCTTAGTAACATAAAGAGCATGGAAGGAGACAGATGATACTAACAGGTTAAAGTTTAGCCCCATTAAGATTAATGGGAACTTTATGAGATTTCTTTAAAGCACCTTTGTGAACAAATTTTGAGATTCCTGAATACTTTTTATTATCAAATGGTAGTATTTAGAAATAGACATGGAAATTTGAGTTAAAAGTATATATACCCTTTGTGATTCTTTACCTGCTAAACTATACTTGCTAAAGATAAAATTATTTAGAAATAGACTCTTTTTAATAAAGATGGAGTGATAGGATATATACTTACCTTCCAAAGATGTTTACCAGACTGTCTGAAACAACAACAATAACAACAACAAAACAGACAAAGTATATGAATTATTTTTTTTTAGGCATTGTAAATCAGTAAATGAGGGGTTGCAATTTCTGAGAAAAGTAAAATTAAAAAAAAAAAGACATTAATTCAATGACTGTTTCAGCACACTTTTTTGTTATATTAAAGATGTGGAATACAATTCAGGTTAGGTATATAAGTGTTATGTTGCAGATACCGTTGTTGATGAGGTGTCAGCATACCTTTTTGAGATAATTTCTCGACCGTGACCCAGCAAAGGGAAATGCAAAGAGACCTTGCTTCACTCCCTGAGATGAAGACATGTAGCTAAGAGTACAAACAGAATATATGGAATCAATAAAATAACTCAAAATATCCTAAAAGCATTATCATAAAAAGAAAAAAAATGTGAACAAGCACATATAGAACAATATGGCATGTATAACAATTGCTAGAGTGAACCCCATAATATCCATAATAAAAGTATATGTACCTGAAACAGCACCTCAATTAAAAGGCAGAAAATAAGATTTGATGAAAAGGTAAAACTCAATGTTATCAGTCTACTAGCATTTATTAGCAAATTTATTTAAATATAAAAACTATGAAAATGTAAGAATTACAGATAACCACATTATTTTGATAGAAATTAAGAATGTTAGTATTTTAGTTAAAAACCTTCACATAAATAAAATTCCAACTATGTAGGAACTCACTGGAAAATATTACTAAACATTTAAGAATAAATACCATAAGTCTATATAAACTGTCTAAAACAAAAAGGGACTACGTTCTGTGGTACTACGTAGCCAATATTAATCTGATCTCAAAGCAGAAAAAGATATTATTAAAATAATAAAAACTGCACAATTCTATCCTTCATGAACATGGATGCCAAATTGTTAGAAAATAAAATCTTATGTTACATAAAAACAGATAACAGACCATGACCAAGTGAGAGTTACTTCAAAAAGCAAGGTTTTGTAATATTCAGTATTAAGTTAATTGAAAGTTAAGTCAGCAACATGCAGAGTAAGAGACCTGGACCTTGATTTCCTCCACAAACACAGTTATTTGGCACCAATTTATAGATAAATTCCCTTCGAAAACAATTCCAGAAAGCCAATTTTGCAAAGATTGGAGCAGGAATAAACTAAAGAATAGAGGAATGTAAAAATCAATAAAAACAGAGATTTGGTTTATTAAACAGATGATCACAAACAACACACCCTCAGAAAAACAAAAAAAAAGTGAAGAAATTAAAAAAATAGAATTAAAAATTAAAGAGAAGACATTATTATAAATGTCACAGAAATTTCCTAACATTAAGAGAAAGTAATATAAATAATTATACCAAAAAAACACCCTGGACAACCTAGGAGAAATGGGTAAAATCTAAGAAACATGCAAACTAAAAAGACTAAATCATGAAAAAATAGAAAGTCTTAACAGACCTATACTAGTAAGGAGATTGAATCAGTAATCAAAAACCTCTCAGCAAAAAAAGCTAAGAATTTTCTCAACAGACAAAAGCAAAGGACCAAATGGCTCCACTAGCGAATTCACCAAGCAAATTTATCAAAGAATAGAATACTAATGTTTTAAAACTTTCAACAAGTTGAGGAAATGGGAATACATCCCAATGCATTTTATGAGGCTACCCAGATACCAAGCCCAGATCAAGATGACACAACAAAATTACAAACAAATATGCAAAACTCCTCAGAAAATGCTGGCAAACTAAATCCAGTAGGACATTGAAAGCATCATACACCATGATCAATTGGGATTTATCTCTTGTATACAAGAATGTTTCAACTATGGAAATCAAATGTATGATTGACTACATTAATAGAATAAAGGATAAAGGTGACATAATCTCAATAAATGCAGAAGAAACATTGGATACAATTCACACACATTATTTATTTTCTTTGGTATTTACCCATAACAGTTAATGTGCCAGATAATGTTCATTTATTTATTTTTTATTTTATAGATGTGGAGTACAATTGAGGGTTCAGTATACAAATGTTCATTATGCAGGTACCCTTGTTGATGAGGTGTGCCTCTCCCTTACCTGGCAGTTTCGCACTACTGTCAATCCCTTTCTTATAGTATTATGATAATTGCAGCCAACAAATACATGAAAAATGCTCAGCCTTATTAGTGATCAAAGAAATGCAAATTAAAACCAAACAGAGATACCATCTAAGTTCAGTCATGATGGTCATCACCAGTAACTCAAAAAACAACTTGCTGGAGAGGATGCAGGGAAAAGGGAACACTCCTACACTGTTGGTGGGAGTATAAATTAGTACAGCCTTAGTGGAAAACAGTGAGATAATTCCTAAAAGATCTAACAATTGACCTTCCATATGTCCCCACAATCACCTTACTGGGAATACACCCAGAGGAACTCAAATCATTCTATGAAAAAGAGATCTGTATATGCATGCTTATTGCAGCATTATTCACAATAGTAAAAACATGGAACCAACCATGCTGCCCATTGAAAGAGAACTGAATAAAAATATGTGGTGCATATACATGATGGAATTTTAAGCAACCATAAAGAAGGACAAGATTATGATCTTTGCAGCAACTTGGATGGACTTAGAGTCTATAATACAGAGTTATTTATCACAGAAACAAAGAACTGAGTACCGCATGTTCACATTCATAAGTTGACCTTGAAAATTTATGATAATACTATAAGAAGGAGATTGACAGTATTGGGAAAAGGCTGGGGAGGGGGGACAGGATTGGCAGTAGTGGGAAACTGCTAGGGGAAGGGAGAGCACACCTAATCAACAAGGGTACTTGCATAAAGAACTTTTGTAAACCTAACCCTGAATTGCACCCCACATCTTTAAAAAAATTTTTTTAAAGATGAAGAACTAGACAATCATGCCCTCTAATTTATACTTATCATAGTGCTGAAGGTCCTACCCAGAGAAATTAGAGAAGAGAAAAATATAAAATAGATGCATATTAGAAAAAAATGAATGTTTCTCTTTGGTAATGACATGAGAAGATATTATGGATAGGTGTGTGTATACGCGCACACACACAACATACACACACACGTGTGTGTGTGGTGGGGCTCGACAATTAAGTTTGCAAACTCACCTTGGAAAAAGTGCTACATACCTACTGTCACTTTTGAAGTAATCCCTTTGGGCAACTATGAAGTAATCCCTTTGGGTGCCTGGTTCACCCTTCAAAACAGTTTTGGAACTCTTTATCAGGAACGGCTATCAGAGCTGTTGTCATATTACTCGTAATGTCCTGAATGTTTTCAGATGTCTTCCTTTCAATATTTTCTTTATTTTTGAGTAGAGAAAAAAGCAACTGGGGTCCACATCATCAGAGTAGGAAGAATGTTGCAATACAATCATTTGTAGAGTGCTGCCAATATAAGTGCACAGTGAAAAGTTTGCAAACTCATTTGTCAGACCTGAACAAATAAAGAAGTCAACTCTGATGGCCATTCCAGAAAAAGACTTCCAAAATTGCTTTGATGGGTAGACTAGACACTCCACCAGTGCTTCCCAAGGGGAGTATATTGAAGGTGACAGTGTATATATATGTATGCTAACATATATAAATACTAGCAGACTCCACCTCAAAATTGTTAGAATTAAAAAATGAATCAGAAAA
>NW_007246466.1:11987-12250 GCF_000164805.1 Carlito syrichta
TTAACTAAACTTATACAATAAAAACCACAAAATTTTGAAGAAAATGAGAAAGATGCAAATAGAAAGACATCCTATTCGTGGATTGGAAGACAATATTATTAAAATGTTCGTAATAGCCAAAGAAATCTCCATATTTAATGTAATGGCTAGCAAAATCCAGAGGGCATTTTTTTTACAGAAATAAATACAATAATTCTACATAGAGAACAAATGAACATGAATGTCAAAACAATCTTGAAAAAAGAAAAAGAACAAAAGTGGAG
>NW_007246466.1:12270-16121 GCF_000164805.1 Carlito syrichta
AAGTGGAGACATCACATATCCTGATTTAAACATATATTACAAATCTAGAGTAAATAAAACAGTATGACATGGACATACAGACATTCATATATACCAATGGGACAAAAATTAATCCATGCATATGTGATCAACTGATCATCAATAAGGATGTTAAGAATACTTAGTGGGGAAAAGACGGTTATTTTAACAAATCATGTCAGAAAACTGCTTTTCCACATGCATAATAAAAAATCAAAACCTTTTCTTACTCTGTTCATGAAAATCACCATGAAATGATTAAAGACAATTCTAAGAACTGAAAATCTACAATCCCTTTAAAAATTTTATTTAAAAAAATTTTTAGATATGGGGTACAATTCAGTGTTAGATATACAAATGTTCATTATGTAGGTACCATTGCTGGTGAGGTGTGCTCCTCTCTCCCCTGGCAGTTTCCCTCAGCTGCCAATCTCAACCCCACTCCCAGCAGTTTCCCACTACTGCCAATTTCTTTCTTATAGTGTTATGATAATTGTTCAAGCTCTGCTTATGAGTGAGAACATACAGTAGTCTTCTATGTTTCTGTGATAGATCACAGAGTTTGATAGACCCTAATCCATCCAAGCTTCTGCAAAGTTTATGTGTTTGTCCTTCTTTATGGCTGCATAATATTCTATTGTGTATATGTACCACAATTTTTAATCCAGTCCAGCTTCGATGGGCAGTAACATTGGTTCCATGTTTGCTATTTTGAATAGAGTTGCAAGAGACACGCATGTGCAGCTATCTTTTCTGTAGAATTATTTGAGTTCCTCCAGGTATATTTCCAATAGGAGGATTGCTGGGTCATATGAAGGTCAATTTCAGTTCTTTCAGAAAGAAAATATAGGGAAATATTTTGAGAATTGGTTTGGCAATGATTTCAAGAATATGTCATCAAAATCATGGGCAAAATACCCTAAAAGCTGAAATACATAAAACTAAAAAGCCATCTTCACACCAAAAAAAAACAAAAGGGGGAGGGAGTAGGGAGTAAAATGTCAATGTTTATAGAGAGGGATAAAACATTTACAAAACATATACCTGATGTAGGGTTAGTCTTTTCAAACCACACATTGCAGTTGGGCTCAGTGGCTCAGCCTGTAATACCAGCACTTTGGGAGGCCTAGGCGAGTCAATTGCCTGAGCCTGTGGGTTCAAGACCAGTCCAGTCCAGGCAAATTGGTGAGACCTCATCTCTAAAAAACAATCATAATAATAATTAGCCGAGTGTTGTAGTGCACACCTATAGTTCCGACTACTTGGAAGGCTGAGGTGGAAGATTGCTGGAGACCAGCAGGTTGATGCCGGGATAACTGTGAGCTTGCCACTACACTCCAGGCTAGATGACTGAGTGAGACTCCAACTGAAAGAAAAAAAAAATTATATATATATATTATAATATATAATATATATAATATATAATTATATATGTATAATATATAATATATATATATAATATATATATATATACTGCACATTCAGTATCAACTCAATAACATCCACAACAACAGGAAAACATAGCCTGATTAAAACTAGACTGAACACTTTGATAGATATTTTTGCTATGGACACATATAACCAACAGATATAGGAAAAATAAGAAAACATATATTGCACACTCAATAACAACTGGGTAGCATCAACAACAGGAAAACCTTCATAGCCTGATAAAAAATGGACTGAGAACTTTGATAGATACGTTTGCTAAGGATACAAATAGCCAACAGACATAGAAAAATAATTTCAGAGCCCATGGAAAAGGCTTTCAATTAGCCCAATAAGAACAAAATACAGAAAAAAAGAATGAAGAGAATGAGTCACAGTATCCAAGAAATGTGGGATCATGTAAAATTTCCAAACCTGAGGCTCATAGGTGTTCCTGAGGAAGAAGAAAAAGGATGGGTGTAGAAAACCTATTTCAGGGAAAAATTTAGAAAACCTCCCTGGTTTTACCTGAGATATAAAAATCCAGGTACAAAAAATCCAAAGAATCCCTGGAAGACTCATTGCAAAGAAGCCTTCTTCAAGGCCTATAGCAGTAGTCATTAGATTATGCAAAGTCAACATGAAGGAAAGAATTCTAAAAGAATTGAGACAAAGCATCAAACAACTTAAAAAGGCAAACCTATCAGACTAACAGCAGACTTCACAGCAGAAACTTTACAAGCCAGAGGGGATTGGGACCTTATTAGCAATCTCTTTAAACAGAGTAACTGTCAGTAAAAGATTTTATATTTCACAAAATGAAGTTTTATAGAAGGAAGAAAATAAAGACATTCTCAGACAAGCAAATGCAGAGGGGATTTGTAATTTGTCACCAGTAGATTGACTTTAAAAAGTACTCAAAAAAAATTCTAAACATTGAAACAAGAGATCAAAATGCACCAGTAGATAAACACTGAAAATATAAAAATTCACAGAACCTAGAGAATACCAACACAATGGAGAAAACAAAGCAACCTGTTAAAAAACAACATAATGAATGGAACAGTACGTTACATGTCATTACTAAGACTTAAAGGTTATGAGCTCAATACCCACATAAAACACATTGATTTCCAGAATTAAAATAAAAACACAACCCCCAAATCTCCTACTTTCAAAAGCCTGACTATTCAAAAAAAGACTCCTATAGTCCGAAAGTAAAAAAGTCGAATAAATATTCCATGCAAATAAAAACCAAAACAAACAGTAGTAGCCAGTCTCATACCAGGTTAAACAGACTTTAAGTTAACAAGAGTACAAAAAGACAAAGTCATTATATAATGATAAAAGTATCAATTCAACAATAAGATATAACTTTAAATATTTATGTCGCTAACACCAGAGTTTCCCAGAATTATAAAACATATTTTATGATAACTAAGAAAAGAAATAAACGGCAATACAACAATAGGGGGAGATTCCAACACTCTTCTGACAGCAAGAGACAAATCAAGGCAAAATGTCAACAAAGAATTATTAGAGTTAATCTGGACCGTGCAATGAATGGATCTAACAGACAGCTAGAGGATATTATACCACAAAAATAAAGAAAATACATTTTTCTCATCATTACATGGAACATTCTCCACAACAGTTTGTATGATAGGCCACACATCAAGTCTCAATAATCAAAAAATTCCAAGTTATATCAAGCACCTACTCAGACTACAGTGGAATAAAACTAGAAATCAAATCTAAGAGAAACTCTAAAACCCAAACAAATACATGGAAATTTAACAAATTACTCTCAAATAATCTTTGAGTCAACCATGAAATCAAGATGTACATTTTTAAAAAATCTTAAAATTAATTTCAACAACAACACAAGTAAGCAAAACCTGTGCAACACACAATAAATTGTGATCATAGAAAAATTTATGGTGCTTAATGACTATCTTGAAAAAACTGAAAGGTCCTATGTTAACAACCTAATCAATTCACAAGAGAATAGGAAAAGAAAATGAATATCCTAATTTGCATAAGAAAAAAATAACAAAGATTAGTGCAGAAGTAAACAAAATTGAAAAAAAAATTTAAAGAATCAATAAAACAAAAAGTTGCCTATTAAAAAAGAAACAAAATTGAGAGAACACTAGCTTGATTATTTAAGAAAAGAAAAGGAAAGAAGATTAAACTTAGCTCAAGCAGAAATGGAAATGGAGACATTAATCTAAGATTATTATGAACACTTCCATGGAAACAAAATATACAATCTAGAATAGAAACATTTGCAGGAGCCTGCAAACCACAAGCCATAAATTCAGAAATATTAGAATCATTGGCAGACCAAAATATAGTAATAGAGTGAATGAATAATTAAAAGACTGTCCAAATAAAAGAGTCCA
>NW_007246466.1:16141-19351 GCF_000164805.1 Carlito syrichta
CAAAACCACTTCTGCATTCATTCCAAAACTTGAACCCTACCAAGTCTGTACCTTTTCATACACCCTTACCCCAACCCATTCCTATACCCATTCCAACACCTTCATTCTTCCAAGCCCTGTAACCTGTCACATATCCTTACCCCAAAAAACTACTGTACACATTCTAACACCTGAATACTTCCAAGTCATGTACCCTTTCATATACCTGTACCAAAACTCAGTCTTATACTCATTCCAATATCTGCACCCTTCTAAATTTTGTCATCTACCATATACCTATACTCCCAACCAACTACCATACCCATTCTAACACCTGAACCCTTTATCATGCCTATAGCCCAAACTCAGTCCTGTACCCATTCCAACACCTTCACTGTTCCTAGTCCTGTAGCCTATCATATACTCATATGCCTAATCACTTCGGTACACATTCCAACACCTGAGCCCTTCCAGGCCCTGTAACCTGTCATATACCCCAAACTCCATCCCACTCCTGTGCCCATCCAAACACATGAAACCTAAGACCTGTATCCTTTCATATACCTGTACCCCAGACACAGTCCTGTACACATTCGAATACCTACACATTTCCCAGCCCTGTAACTTCTCATATACACATATCACCAACATACTCTTGTACCTAATCCAACACCTGACCCTTCCCAGACCTGTACCCTTTTATATCTGTATCCCTCAAGTGTTTCTGTACCAGTTCCCAAACCTGCACCATTCCAAGCCCTGTTTAAAAAAAAAGAAAAGAAGATTAAATTTAGCTCAAGGAGAAATGGAAATGGAGACATCAATCTGAGATTATTATGAACACTTCCATGGAAACAAAATATACAATCTAGAATAGATACATTCACAGGAGCCTGCAAACTACAAGCCATGAATTCAGAAATAATAGAATAATTGGAAGACCAAAATATAGTAATAGAGTGAATGAGTAATTAAAAGACTGTCAAAAATAAAAGAGTCCAAGATCTTACAGATTAACGGCTGAATTATATGACACTTTCAAGGAGTGAAAAACTGGTACCAATCCTACTAAAGCTATTTCATGAGATAGAGAAAAGAATTCTCCCTAACTCAATCTACAAAACCAGTGTTACTCCAACACCAAAGTCAGGAAAAAAAAAAAAACCAGAAAAAAAGAAAACTACAGACCGATACATCTTTTGAACGCAGATGCAAACTTTCTTAACAAAATACTAGCCAACCCAACAGAAAATTATAAAAATTACCGACAACAATTAAATTAATTTTACTCAGGGATGCAAAGATGGTTCAATATACACAAGCCAATAAACATGATCTATCACATAAACAGAACTAAAAATATAAATCATATGATCAATTCAATAGATGCAGAGACAAACTGGTAAAATCCAGTAATCTTAATAGAAATCATTAGCAAATAGGTACAAAAGGAACATAGCTCAAAATAATAAAAAACATATACAAGTAACATATAGCTAACGTTGTAGTAATGAGGAAAAGTTGAAAGCATACAGCATTAGAACCAGAACAAAGGTAAGGATGCTCAATTTCGCCACTCATAGTCATCAACATAGTACCAGAAGCCCTAGCAGAGCAATCAGGCATGTGAAATAAAAGGAATCCAAATTGTAAAGAAGCAATCAAAGTATCTCTGTTTACTGATGATAAGATCTTATATCTGGAAAATCCTAAAGACTCCTCCAAAAAACTCTTGGACTTGAGAAATGAATTCATTCAATCTCAGGTTACAAAAGCAACAAATCACACTGACATATACCAATTAAGACTCAGCAGAAAGAACAAAGCTGGATGTATCACATTGAGCACATACAAATTATACTACAAGGCTACAGTAACCAAAAGTAGCATGTACTGATACCAGGGCAGACATATGGACCAGTGGCACAGAATAAAGAATCCAGGAAGAAAACAAAGTATCTACAATCAACTGATTTTTGACAAAGTACACAAAAACATACCTTAAGGAAAGGATACCATACTCAACAAATAATGCTAGGAAAGTTGGATAGCCACATGCAGAACTGAAACTTGATCCCAATTTCTACCAAATACAAAAATTAAGTCAGATTAATGACTTAAATATCAGGATCTCAAATAAGAATTTTAGAAGACAACCTAAAAAAAAAAATTCGGGCTAATGGCCTATGCAATTTATGGCTAAGACTTCAAAAAAAAAAAAAAATGTCACAAAACCAAGTATAAACAAGTGGGCATTAAACTAAAAAGCTTTTGCACAGTGAAGGAAATAATTAACAGAATAAATAGGCAAGTTATAGAATAGTAGAAGATATTCACAGACTAGACATCTAATAAAAATGTCCATAATCTGCAAAAAATGAAACATAGCAAAACAGCACATGGACCCATTTAAAATTGGGCTAATGACGTAAACAGACATTCTCAATGGAATATACACAAATGACCTAACAAACATATGACAAAAATACTCATTGCTAATATCTAGAAAAGTGCAGATTAAAACCATAATAAAATACCACCTTACACCAGATAGAAGGGCCATTAGGTGAAAAAAGAAAAAAAAAATGAAATGTTAGTGTAGATGTGGAGAAAATGGAACACTTACACACTGTTGGTGGGTGTGGAAATTACTACAACCCCTAGAAATCAGTATGATACTAATTCTCAAATAAGTAAAGTTGATCTACCATTTGATCTAAGAATGTCACCACTTAATATCATATATTTAGTATATGTTAAAGCAGCATAGTTCACTATTGCAAAGATGTGAAATCAATATAAATGCCCATCAACTGATAAGATGATAATATGAGTGTGATACTCACACACACACGCACACACAGCATGCTATATTATCCATTCATTAAAAAAGGTTGAAAGATTGTCTTTTGCAGCATTCTGGATGGAATTCAAGACCATACATGCTAAGTGAAGTAGCATAGGAATGGAAAATTAAATACTGCATGATCTCATTCATAAGCGGGAGCTTAGCAATGAGTCTGCAAAGGCATAAATGGACATTAGAGACTCTGAGTGGGAAGATTATGAAGAAAACTACAGTTGAAAAAGCACATATTGGGTACAATGTGTGCAAGTGGGGGTGATGAAGACACTAAAGTCCAGACTCAACTGGTAATCAATGCAGCAATGCAACCAAACATAATTTGTACTGCCTAAAGCTATTTTAACTTTTATAAAAGGCATAGATTA
>NW_007246466.1:19371-26665 GCF_000164805.1 Carlito syrichta
TAGATTTTTTAAAACCCACACAGAAACAATGAGCTATGAAACAAACCTCAAACTGCATTAACATAAATCTGTATTCATTTATATATTTTTAAAACCTGCTGAATGTTCAAGATAGAGAAGAAATACTTATGCCACTTTTCAACATAGCTTATGTGAAAGAACAAGGATTTGAATAACTGCAGATATCCTGTCAGAAGCCATGAAGACAGAAAACAGTGTCACATCTTTAAAACACAGACATGTACTGCATAATGCCTTTTTGGTCAACATCAGGCTGCATTTATGAGTATATATATATAGACTATAATAGAGTAGAAATGTTTCTATTGCCTAGTGACATTGTTGATGTTGTAAAGTTTCAGCACACACATTTCTCACACATCTGTTGTGATGCCAGTGTAACGAAAATGACTGCACTCCCAGTCATATAAAAGTATAGGACATAAAATTATGTGCACTACATAATACTTGATGATTATGTTATGGTTTTTGTATTTACTGTACTTTGGGTAAATATTTTAGAATATTCTCCTACTTATATATAAAAATGTTAACTGAAAAACAGCATTAGTGAGTTCTTCAAGAAGTCTTCCAGGAAAAGGCATTGTTGTCATAGAAAAATGACAGCTCCGTGCATGTTAATTAACCCTGAAAAACTTCCAGTGGGACAAGATAGAGACGAGGAAGAAAATGATATTGAAGATCCTGACCCAGTGCAGGCCTAGGCTAATGTGTGTGTGGTGAAAAGCTTATAGAATAGGAATTTAAGATAGCAAATGCCTTTGTACAGCTGTACAATGTATTTGTGGTTTAAACTAAGAATTATTACAAAAGTTGCAAAGTTAAAAAATTAAGTAAAAATTAGCAGTAAAGATTCTTTATATTGAAAACAGCAAAGTTTTTAATAATTTTAGTGTAACCTAAGTGTACTATGTTTATAAAGTCTACACTGTTGTACAATAATGCCCTAGGCCTCCATATTCCTTATTGACTCTCTCACTGACTTGTCCAGAGCAATTTCCAGTTCTGATAGCTTCATTCATAGTAAGTACTCTATACAAATGTACCATTTTAAATCTTTGATAATGTATTTTTACTGTATTTTTCCATGTTAAAGTATGTTTAGATATACAAATATTTAGCACTGTGTTATAATTGCCTACAGTGTTCAGGACAGTAACATGCTTTTCGGATTTTTAGCCTAGAACCATTAGGCTGTACCATATAGCCTGTTGATGTGGTGGGCTTTACACTCTAGGTTTATGTAAATACGCTCAATGATGTTTGCACAATGATGAAATCACCAAGCAAACATTTCTCAGATGATATCCTTATGGTTAAGCTACACTTGACTGTATTGAAATGTGAGTACTTCCAACTATGTATTCAGCAAAAATATCCTTCAGGACTGACATTAAAATAGGCATTTTCCAGTGAATGTGACTTCAGAGAACTGGTTACCAGCAAAGTTGTTCTTAAAAGGAGAAATGCCAAAGAAAGTGTTTGAGGCTATTAGAAAATTACGACAGAGAAAAATTAAGCATGTAAACAAAGAAGAAAGATCATTAGAAAGGGATAGTATCTTGATGAATACATACTGGATTACTTTTCTTAAGTTTTAAAAAATATACATGACTGTAAAAAGCAAAAATTATATAGTTGCCTTTGTGAGGGGAGATTTGTTGTACACAGATAAAACATACAAGACAACCATAACATCAAATGAAATAGACATTGGAGTTTAATTTGAAAAGATAAAATAGCATTCCCTCCCAAAAGTCTGTGAAAAGATGCAGGCATCTTTTATATCTATCTAGTTATAGATAAAGGCATCTAGATTTACATAGCATATACATTTATATATCTATTTCTGTATATATACATGTATGATAAGACACCCCTCAAAAACCATAATTATCTTCTGGATGTGGGGGCCCCTTGTAGTGTACACTCAGAATTTTCTCCTCCAAATCAAATGATAAACCAATGTTTTTATGTAAAATTCTTCCACTGTGACAAATACCTACACAAACTGTGTTGATGCTCAGCAATTTGTGACTAAGAGTGGAGTGACCATCATGGTCCCTCACACTCACCCAATTCTGCCTATGGGACTTTTTTTTTATTTCCTTTCTTGCATGAGAAAAGTCCTTAGCAGAAAATGTTTTACTGATGTGAACAAGGTGTAACATAAAACAGGCAGAAGCACTGAAAAGAATAAAAATCGACAAGTTAAATAATCATTTGAGGAGTTGAAAAAGTATCTTGATAGTTATATTGGTTAAAATGGAGAGGACTTTGAAGGTGACTGAAGTTTAAACATATAAAAATACATAACTTTTTATAAACAAATTCCAGTTATTTGGAACAGAAATACAGCAGAAATAAACAGAAATATAGCAGAATAGACCTAAATTCAAACATGTCAAGGGGCAGAATTTAAGATGGTGACTGCACAGGTTGGACCGTGAGAGTCTCCATAAAAGCAGGTGTCCATAAAGAGTCTCTGCATGAGTAGGTGTGTGCTGGTGGGAGAGTGAAAGTTCGTCTGAGGGGAGACTCAGGTTCATACACCCGTGGATGCCCTCTGGGGGTGACTGCAAGTCCCCATCACCCCGAGACTGGAGATTGGGCACGCAAGATCATCTGTCATTTGTGGGACTATCCTGAGAAGAGCCAACTGAATCCAGCTGATTCTCATCATTTAGTATCCGGCCCAAACCATCCCCTTTTAGGGAAGATCATCTGGAGCTCCGGATCTGATCAGTGGAGAGAGAGGATAGGGAGAGTCAGAGAGGCACCCCATGCCCAGTGAGGAGATGCCGACCACAGCCATTTTCTCTGTCCCAGGACCAGGCAGAGACCTGCATTGCCCCTCCCATATCCACCCAGCTCTCCCAGCCTCCAACTTGGGACCTAAGGTAATCTCATCAAACTGGGAGAGACAGAAGCTCCTCCCCCATATTGGATCAGACACAGGTCAGAACTGAGTGGCAGACTTGACAAGCAACAAGCCAGGTGAGTCCAGATCTGATCCACCCTCCTTCCACAGTAGGCCTGGTGCATCTAACCCAAGCTGTGAGCACATGGGTCTGTGCTGGAGGATCCCTATCAGCCTGTGCTGAGAGCTAGAGATCAGAGCTGAAAGGACGTTGGACTTACAGGAAGGACCTCAGAGTGAGTTTGGTTCCTTTTATTTATTTATTTGTCTGTGTTGCCATTTTTGTTTGTGTTTTTAGTTTTTTTCTCTGTTTTTGATAACGTTTTCATTCTTGCTTTCTTTCTGTTATTTTACTGATTTTTTTCTTTTCTAAAATTTTCTTTAGACTTCATGTTTGTGTATGAAAAGAATACATTAATAGGGAAATTTTTGTTGGATTGTGTGTTTGTATGATTATCTGTATGTTTTAGTTTTCTTTTCTCTTTTCTGTCTTTGTGTCTCTTCATTTGTTAGTTGGTATGTCTATCTGTTTTCGCTCTTACTCTTCTCTCTCTCTCCACCTTCCTCTTACCCCTCCTTCCTTTTTCCATTCTTTTCCTTTTTCTTACGTCATTTTGCTTCCAGGGAGCAAACCTATACCCCTACTGTCTGGATAGATTGTGAGGCAGTGGGAAGTGGGTTCCAGGGTACCCTTATACCTGTCAGTGGATACTGGAATCTGCAGATAGATTTTGAATCACAGCTCCCCCGTCAATTAAATCTCAAAATTGCAAAAAGTACAGCCCCCAGCCCACAGTCCAGCTACAGAAATTGAACAAATCCAGAGGATGCACATAAGGAAGAATAGGAGATTGAGCAAACAGACATAAAACCTATCTCCCATCCCTGAACAACAGAATTAAAGAAGAGATTTTTTAAAAAGGAGGAAAATCTACACAAATGAAGAAAAACCAAAAGGGGAATATGAGTAAAACATGTCCATCATTATATCAGATGTAGGTAGCTTAAGCACACCAATTAAAAGACAGAATTTGTCAACTTGGATTTTTAAAAAATAACTAGATCTATTTTACCAAAAATACATGTTTTATTTAATGTGGAAAGATTCAAGTATGGGAAATAATGTGACATACAAACCTATATTCTTCTGTTCAAGCTGCTGTAACAAATATTATGAATGTGCTGGTGTATAAACAATCAGTTATTTCTCATGGTTCCAGAGGCTGGGAAATATAAGACGAAGTTGTTGCAGATACTGTGTCTGGTAAAAGTCCATTTTTCATGGATGGCAGCTTCTTGTTACAGCTTCATATGTTGTTTTGTGTCCCCCATATCCACAGTTTCACATTCCATATTTTTGGGTTTAAGTTGCATGCTGTTTGGTTGATGCTATAAACTCTTCTTCCAGAAACTTGAGTCATCCCTGTGTCCAGCATCTTCACCTTGTCTATGCTGTCCACACATTAATTACTTAGAAGCCATCTATTTTATTAGATTGTCATGCTATTGCAGTGTTTATGTCCATATAACCCATATTTAGTTTTGTACTGGCCCCAAAGTGATAAAAGAGTAATGCTGGTAATGTGGATATGCCAAAGAAGAGTCATGAAGTGTTTTCTTTAAGTGAAAAGGTGAAAGTTCTCAACTTAATAACAAAAAAATTATATGCTGTGGTTTCTTAGACCTAGGTTAAAGGTAAATCTTGCATCTCTGAAATTGTAAAGCTGAGGAGAGAAATTTGTGCTAGTTTTCTGTTGCACCTCAATCTGCAAAAGGATATATAGGGACTACCTGAGCTTTCAAACATTTGCTGAGGATCTTAAAATATAATCTCTTTAGTGAAAGGGCAAACAAGGAAGTTCTTCAGGCTGTAAACAAATTATACCAGAGGACAATGTAGTATATTAGCAAAGAAGTAAGAGCAATAGAAATGGTCAGTATTTGGGTAAATATATACTGGATTATTTTTCTCATCTGATGTATAAAAAATTGAATGTAAAAAGCCAAAAGTGTAACATTGTTTGTGTGTGAAGAGAGATTCCCTCCCTTGGGCATCTTTTATAAAGGCTAATTCCATTAAGGAAGGCACTGAATGGCCCCACTCTGAATAGCATAGCATTGGGAATTCATTCCAACATATGAATTTTTGGAAACACAAGCATTCAGATCAAAGAATTCTGCCCCTGGTTCCACCAAAGTTCTGCCTTTCTCTAATGTAAAATGCAAACATTTTATCCCAAGAGCCCAAAAGTCTTAACTTGTTTTTGCATTAACTTTACAGTTGAAGTCCAAAGTCTCATCTAAATCGAAAATGAGACAGACTCATCTAAAGATTCGTCTTGAGAAAAGTGTTTTCCAGCTGTGAACCTGTAAAATCAAACATGTTGTGTATTTCCAAAATACAATGGTGGGACAGGAATTGTAGTGACATCCCATTCCCTCAAGGGAGAAACAGGAAAGAAGGAGAAGTGGCAGATAGATCCTGAGCAAAGAAACTCTTCACCAGCAATTGACTGGCTTGCCATAAATTGCTTCAGTATTCCTGGTGGAAAAGGCATATTTATTTTCTGGTAACTCTGAAAAAAATTCCAAATTGATTCTAGTTTGCCAGGCATTGAATTATGTGGCCTCCTCTGGAACCAGGTCAAGATCTCATACATCTTGAACCATAAGAGGTAAGCTGGCACATTTACCATCTTCATTTAATGCGTAAGAAAATTAAAGTGACCATTGTGTGAACTACAAGATTGACCTGAGTACTCAAGCGTAAGTCTTCCAAATCAAATACCTACTGTTTTTTGTTTACTTGTTTGTTTTAAGGTACCTCTGAAGAAAATCAAGAATACACTATTTTTAATAGTTGAAAGAAAGAGTGGGTGTATGTATTTTCCTGGACAATCTACCTGACTGCTGACATGGGGCTATTGTCATTTGGAGTATGAGTAAGGTTTAGGTCAATCAATCATCATTATTTATTGTTTATGGAGAAAGTATTAAAGGTACACAGAGGAACAAAAAAAAAATTCCATGCATTCATTTGACAACATTAGGATATGCTTTAAACATTTACAACATATGTGTATATATGAAGGGCTAAGAAGTCACAAGGAGAGAAAGAATATAACAGATCATCTTCTACAAAGCCTCCATTAACAACCACTGGGGAGAGGACAACTTATTCAGTAAATGGTGCTGGGAAAACTGGCTGAGCACATGCAGAAGGTTAAAACATGAGCCCTGCCTTTCACCACACACAAAAATCAGCTCTAAATGGATCAAAGATCTAAACGTAAAACCTCAAATTATAAGAACCTTAGAAAATGCAGGAGGCACTCTTATGGAAATTGGAACTGGGAGCCAATTCCTGATCATAACTCCATGTGCCCGTGCCATAAGAGATAAGATATACAAGTGAGACCTTATCAAATTGGAAAACTTCTGCAATGTGAAAGAAACCAACAAGAGACTGAGGAGACTGGGAAAAAAATCCACAGACTGGGAAAAAATATTTCTCACTGTATATCTGACAAAGACCTAACATTCAGGATCTGCAAGGAACTCAGACATTCCAAAAAGAAAAAAAACAAGTAGCCATATTAAAAAGTGGGCAAATGATATGAACAGACACTTCTCAAAAGAAGACACATGGACAACCAATAGATACATGAAAGAATGTTCCGCCTCTCTAATCATCAAACAAATACAAATTAAAACTACACTGAGATACCACCCAACTCCAGTCATGATGGCCATCATCAATAACTCAAAAAACAACAGATCCTGGAGAGGATGCAGGGAAAAGGGAACACTCCTACACTGTTGGTGGGAGTGTAAACTAGTACAGCCTCTGTGGAAACACTGTGGCAATTCCTAAAAGATCTAAAAATTGACCTCCATATGACCCAGCAATCCTCCTCCTGGGAATATACCTGAAGGAACTGAAATCATTCTCCAAAAAAGAAACCTGCACACGCATGTTTATTGCAGCACTATTCACAATAGAGAAACAGGGAACCAACCATGATGCCCGCTGAAAGTAGACTGGATTAAGAAAATGTGGTATATACATATGATGGACTATTATGAAGCTATAAAGAAGGACATACATATGAACTTCACAGCAGCTTGATGGATTTAGCATCTGTAAATTATCACAATACTATAAGAAATTATCACAGTACTGTAAGAAAGGGATTGGCAGTAGTGGGAAACTGCCAGGGGAAAACACTTCATCAATAAGGGACCTGATCTCAGACTAGGTGACATGGGGCTCAAAGTGAGGCCCAAACTTTACAACCTGTAATCCTGCGCCTTTGGGAGGCTGAGGTGAGTGGATTGCCTGAGCCTGCGGGT
>NW_007246466.1:26856-33927 GCF_000164805.1 Carlito syrichta
CAGTCTGGGTGACAGAGTGAGACTCCAACTCAAAACAAAACAAAACAAAACAAAAAACAATGACCGTTTGTATACCTAGTCCTGAATTGTACCTTGCGTCTTCAAAATAAAAAATAATTTCTGAAAAAACAGTTCAGAGGAGCAGGGATACAACAGATATTTGGAGCAATTGTAAAAGATTTCCCAGAGGGGGCAGCAATTCATGAGTTTAATGAATGCATAAACCTAGTCCAGGATGAGTAGTACCGGAATATATTCTTGGTGATGGAAAAAGGATAGAGTGATAAAAGTTGGTAGAAAGTAATGACCAGAGAAATATAGGGCAGCAAGACTTTTCTGGGATTATTTCATGTGGCATTGTACAAGTTATTTCAACTCTCTTGTTAACATACATCATCTGTAAAATAAATATGCTAGATCACATATGTTTAACTTCCGTTAACACAAATTCATGATAGCTTACTATGTGAAATTCACTGAATTCATCATTTTACCTTAATGAATTTGTTTAGACTTCACAATAAGCTCGTAGTGCAGACTCCATGGTGTAGACTAAGAGTCCTCAAACTACGGCCTGCGGGCACATGCGGCCCCCCCCCCCCCCCCAGGACATTTATGCAGCCCACCAGGTATTTTTGCCTTCGGGGCGTGTCCTGCCTGGCAGCCAACTCGTCCAGGCCTGCAGTGCGCATGTGTGGAATGTTCGTCGCACTCTCCGACTCCCCTCCTTCTCTCTGTCTCTGTACTCCTCTCAGTCTCCGGTGTGATCAGAGGAGTCGCGAGCTTGCCTGTGCAGAGCCTGCTGCTGCCAGAGGACTGAGGTAAGAATAAGTTAGGATTTTTTTTTTTTGAAGATAGGAGGTCTATTTTTTTTTTTTTTTTAATTTTGTAGTTAGTAGGGCCTTTTTTTTTTGGCAGTTAAGGGGGACCTTTTTTTTCTGGAGTTAGGAGGTCTATTTTTTTTTTTTTGCAGATGGGGCGCCTTTTTTTTTGAAGTTAGGAGAGCCTTTTTTTGAAGTTAGGGGAGCTTTTTTTTTTGAAGTTAGGAGAGCTCTTGTTTTTTGAAGTTGGTTAGTTGGTTGGGGGTGGTTTCTAGGAGGGTTGCATCACAGTGATAACGCGAATAGCGCTCAGTGCTAATGCAAATGGTTTTTTAAACTATAGTTTGCCCCTCCAACAGTCTGAGGGACAGTGAACTGGCCCCCTGTTTTAAAAGTTTGAGGACCCCTGGTGTAGACCCTTGCAAATTTAATGATGACACTGATCAGCATCTTTTGGACATTGTCTAAAAATGCAGATGATTGGACTCCGTACTACACAGAGTAAGGAACTTAGCACTTGAACAAGATTCTCAGGTGTTAAATTTGTAAGTTCAGTTCTGAGAAACCCTGATGTACAAACACTATTGCCATTTTTCTACTATTAATCTTGCCATTTTATAGAAATCTAACCAAAGAGCTACAGTGGTTCGTTCAAGATGAGTCAGCTAAAATGTGATAGAACAAGTTTTTATCAAGGGAATTAGGTCAAGCACCTTTACTTTCTACAGTTCTATGAATTTACACAGTGGATAGAAAGGGGATTAAGTTGGAAAGTGGAGCGCAGCAGGGTGGACGTAAGATTGCGTTGCAGCCTACAGAAAATCCTCTTAGATTAATGGATGTTGAGTCCTGTCAGAGCTGCCAGCTGCATCACAGCGTTCCCCCCTGCCCCAGCACACCTGCCTGTCCCAGGACACTGGGCTTGCCACCCATTGCTCTCCCTGAGCTACCTGCTGAGGGCATGGCGCTGCCAGCAAAGCCCAGCAACTTCGACCTGGGCCTGGGCATATGGAGCCCTGCCTCCCAGGAGGAGACCCTCCGGGCTCGAGGACGTTGCAGGGATGTTGGCAAGAAGCTGCTAGAGTACAAGGCAGGGGTGCTGGGTGCAAGTGGTGTGGGCAAGAGAGCCCTGTCCATCCAGCTGAACCACCAGTGCTTTGTGGAGGACTACGACCCCACCATTCAGGATTCCTACTGAAAGGAGCTGTTCCTGAGTGAAGGAGGCTGCATTCTGAACGTGCTGGATACTGCAGGGCAGGTCACTCCTAAGACCCTGCATGACCAGTGTGTGGCTATTGGTGACGGTGTGCTGGGTGTTTTCACTCTCAATGACCCCTCATCTCTGACCCAGCTTCAGTAGACGGGGGCCACCTCGGGTCCTCACCCTACCTACTGCCTCATCCTTGTGGGCAACAAGTGCGACCTTGTGACCACACCAGAGATGCTCATGCTGCTGCTGCAGCCATTGCCCAGAGCTGGGGGGCTCCCTTTTTGGGGACCTCTGCCAAGACACGGCAAAGTGTGGAGTTGGCCTTTTCACTTCTTGTCCATGAGATCCAGAGGGCCCAGGAGGCCATAGCAAAGTATGCTGTGGCCAGACCAGGTGGGGAGACGGTCCAGCACCAGAAGGCCACCCGCTGCTGTGGCTGCTCTGTAGCCTGAAGATCTTTATTAAGAAAAGTGGACCCTCCCCCACACCGGGGTGATGGTTCCCTTCATGTTAGACTCTGATCAACTAGCTGTTTGGGACACTGTCACTGTCAGTAAATTGGGGATAGATGGACACTTGCCTTGTTCTCGCTTGGTGAAGGGCTTTTTTGGTAACCTAGGAGTATCTAATGTTGGTTTTCTTATGTCAAGTTGAGATTTTGTTCAAAATCAAATAAATGGTGTTCTTGAGTTTCAAAAAATAAAAATAGATATTTTATAATTATTAAAAGTAGAGACAAGAATAGAAAGTCCTGTGGTATTTAAGAAATTTTCAAGCACATGGGCAATAAAAGAGTGATTTTTATTATAGGTGTATGAAAATATCTCAGAAACACTTGGGTGATTTTTCTTGAGTATGTGACAGGAATGTTAAAATTTTTCATGTCATTCTTAAGGAGAAGCTTGATGAAAACTCAAATTCTGTTCCCTAGAATTAATAAATGATGCAATAACAAAAAATTTTGAAAAATATACATAGATTTCCAAATGCCAGTATCACATTTTTTATTTCAACATTTTCTCAATGTCATAGCCTCATTTTTTGTCTAAATCCATTTCTAGATGACACCAAAAATCCACTAGCCATTGAATCGGTGTATTTTGCTGCCTTTTGTTTTTTATATAATGGCATAGCCAATTAAATTAGTTGCTTAAATTAGATGTTGGCTGAATCTTAATGCAAGGTCAAAATCTCAGAGGCAGCAATTTCATCTTTGTCTTATATTAGTCTTAGTACTGAGATTAGATCAATGAGGACGTATTCCATGTAGGATGGCTGGCATGTGAATGTCTGGTTCTGCTTTCTTTTTTCTTGGAACATACCAGTCCTGAATTAGCGTCTTAAAGTGTTTAATTGGATTCTTGTTTTGGAGATGCACAGATGGTTTAGTTGTCTGGCAACACAATTAGTATACTTTCAACAAGTCCATGTGTCTTATGGAATGCCAGACAGCAAATTTTAACTGTATTTTATATATCCCCCCATTTTGAGATAATAATAGTCCACACTTCTTTATTTAAGCCTTATTTCATATTTCTGATAACACACATTTATATCTTAAACCAAGCTATAATGAACCTATTTTTATGTTTATACCAATATATTATCTCTTTTGTATTTGTAATAGAAACAGAAACTTTCAAGAAGTTCTGGAATATCCAAAATGCCTTTCACAGACTTATTTGTTCTTGTTAGAGAAGCAGCATTCATTTCCTTGTCTGAGTTCTTGAGCAATGGTTATCCACCCAAATTTAATTATCTGAAGGTGTCTTAAAAATATCTATGCTTGGTCTTAAACTTCAAAGGCTTATTTATAAGCCTATTATCCCAGATCTTTGGGAGGCCTAGGTCAGAGGATTTCCTGAGCCCATGGGTTAAAGACCAGCCGGAGCGATGGGCGAGACCTCATCTCTACATTAAATCAAGAAGAATTAGCCAGGTGTGGTGGTGTGTGCCCGCAGTTCCAGCTACTTGGAAGGCTGAGATGGAAGGTTCACCTGAGCCCAGCAGGTCAAGGCTGTAGTGGCCACGAGCGTGCCACTGCACTCCAGCCTGGACGACAGGGTGAGACTCCAACTGAAAAAACAAACAAAAAATAGGTGATAGAAAAAGAGGTATTTATAAACCAAACTAACAAATATTCTTTCCTTATTCTATTTGTTAAGGCCAGTAGTTTTAATATCAATATGTTAAGATTCAAATCAATTGGGACATTCATTTATAGTATCAGTATTTTAAAGATACTACTTGACTTGGTTTTGAATCTGTCTTTCTCTTAATTCAAATCTTCCTGCACTCAGTTTTTCTTTCACAGATGTGTTTATCATTTATTTACTAATGGAGGTTTTCCATCAGACCAACACAGTAGAATGCAGCATTTTAGTGCTACCTGCCCATATGTTTTCAAGATTCCTTCCTTTTGAAGTGAAGCTCATCACCAATGCATTGTTTCATAGCTTATTTTCTTTCCTTTTGCTAGGGATTCAGGGTCTCTGTGTTTCTTATCTGTTTTTTAATAATAACCACTTCATTGTACAAAATCAAATAACAGTCTTGAAAAAATGTACATTTTCTAGAGGTTCTCTTTGTCTGCTACTGGATCTGCATTGACAGAAAATGTAAGAATGACTTTGATCTTGAATTCTTCTTTGTTATCTGGGCCTGGAGTTTCTGACCTCTGGGAAATATTTAGCAACAGTATTGTGGAAATAAAGTTTCCATTTGGGTTATCACAACCTATTTCAGAGCAGTAGTCTAAAATTTGCTATTTCTGTGGCCTTCCAAACAAATTTGCAACTGGAAATTCTTGTGAAAACATCCTGATGATTGTAATATATAGATTAATTTCCCTGACCACAAATTATTACAAAAGAAACCAATACTCTAGGAAATGTAACTTTGTAAAAACCAGACTGCTGAAAGGCAGTGATTTGGAACATGTGCTGAACGACTAAGAGCATGGATATTAGGCTTACCCATATTCCCCCACTCATTAGATGTGTGATTTGGCAACTTTATTTAATGGCAATAAGCAACAATTTCTCCAATTTAATAAAAAGACACTAGCTATACTTATTTTATATAGTTTAAATAATATGATCTAAAGTCAGCTAGATCCTTGTAAGAACTTATTAAATGTTAGTGATCATTATTATTATTATCTCTTAGGGAATTCTGAACAACAGGCATGCTCCCTTGAATAGCTATTAATTAAGCCTATCTTATTTTTCATCAGAAAAATTATGTGGTATGAAGAAGGAAGGAAAGAGCAATATGAAATCGATGCAGAGAGACTGAAATACAATAGAGCAGAGTCATTATATGAGGAAGAATGTCAACAGAGCTATCGCAGCAACAAGTGCAGCACAAGACAAGAGTCTCATTCTCTATCGTGTTTGGCCAATGAAATTGTATTGTCTGCTCTTGTGTTCAGTTAATTCTCATGGCTGAAGGCATTTGTGTGTACTTGGACATATATTCTTAGAGCCATACTTGAGTATTATGTAATATTTTGCTTTGCAGAATGATGTCATTTTTATCAGAACTTTTAATTTCTAGCATACAGGAACACAACTGGTGATTTAACATTGTTTTTATATGCATGGTACTTTTTGTATGTAATTCAATTTTTTCAATATATTTGTAGAATTTTCATGTAAACATTCATATATTATCTATGAATATTCACTGTTTTTCCCAATCTGAAAGTTATTTGTCTGTTTGTTGTGTTGAACTGGCTAGAGGATTCAATTTAACGCTGAAGAGGAAGAGTGACCATGCCATGGAAACCCTTAGTGCACTCTTGAATTTTATGGAACTTCTAAAAGTTCACTGTTAATTTTAATTTCCATATTTAAATTCTAAACTCACATCTCACATCAAGGAATTTCCTTCTATTCTTAGTTTTCTTAGTGCTTTAAATCAGGAGTCAGTACTAAACTTGAACAAGTGATTTTCCTGTATCTGTGTCATTCATCATTAATTTCTCCATGTCATATGCATTATTTGTTTCACTACTGTAGAAGTGTCATTTCTGTGGTTTCATGGCTTGCATACTTTTTGATGACAAGTCTGTTGTCATTCTTATCTTTGTTCTATGTTAAATGATCATTGTATTCAGAAGTGAACCCATCTTGGATAGTAATATAATTCTTTTAAACATATTTTTGGATTCAATTTGATAGGTATTTTATTAGAAATTTAACTTCTATGTTCTCTATGTGTAGATTTCAATTTCCCTGCTTCTTTTTCTCCTCTAATTTTTTTTATAAAAAGTTAATGTATTCTTATTTTTGTTATCTTTTCTATGGAGACTGTTTCTTTATACAAAGATAATCAATACCATGGGTCCCTCAACGTGCTGCTGCAGTTCACACGGGCCCATGTCACCACTTCCAGGGCAGAAGAGTCTGTGCGGGTGACTGCAACAGGGAGATGCACTACCAAAGGCTGAGACACACACGGTCACTATCAAGAGAAGCACAGCACACAATGACGGAATGGTGGAGCTGGAAATAGCCAATAGCAGCCACTGTCAACTACTGCGCTCTTCCCTCACATGTTCCTTGAGAGGAGCCCTGGACCTGGAGTAAGATCCCCAGCTGTGCCTACAGAGCCACTTGATATCTCGCTGTCTGCATCCATATATTGGGAACAAACGTTACTCCTCAAAGCTGCCATGAGCATAAATGAGATTAAAATAGGGGCACTTATCAAAGTATCCAACACAGAGCCTGGCACATAGAGGTGTTCAATAAATAATTTTTTTTTCCAAGGATATCTTAGCTCAGAGAGGACCTTCTCTAGATTTCCAAGATGTGAAATATTTTCCCTAGAAATTATCTCAGGGCATCAGGATCCTTGAGGGTTCCTTAGAACCCTCTGGAATGCCCACGGCCCCAGAACACTGTGCCAAGGCAGCTGACAGGGGTGGAGGGCTGGACCTCAAGGGAGTAACCCCCAGAAGCCAGGTAGACACTGGATGAGCTGGGGTTTGGACCAGAATGATTCTGTACATAACCCAGATCAGAGGTAGGCTGG
>NW_007246466.1:34371-40541 GCF_000164805.1 Carlito syrichta
CATGCCAAATATCAGGGCCTGCCTCATCCGAGAGTGGACAGAGGTGACTTCCAGCATGGCAAAAGCTGCTGGGGTGAAACCTCTGGCATCTTCCACCTCCCCCAGCTTTGAGATGGATGACGCAGTCTCAACTGACAGAAAGATGTTAGCTGAGAAGATGGTGAAGACCAAGGTGAAGAAGTAGTGGCGGAAGGTGTCCGTGGTTCTCTCAAAATTGCCAGCAAAACACCATATGATGGCAGCACCGCAGAGCAGGGAGATCGGATTACCCTGACAAAGATGTAGGCCACCAGCATGTAAACTTGCCAGTTGTGCAGGGCCTTGGACTTCAGCATGAGGCCCGAGGGCACCAGGGGTGGCTGTCGCGGGAACAGGCAGGGCCCAGACACCAGCCCTGATAGCAGTGTGGTGAAGAAGGTGGCGGATGGCACCTTGGGACACAAGAACCAGCTGGAATACCCAGACCGAGGCAGCCATGGCCACAACAGTTCTCGAGTTCCACCTCGGCCTGTATCCTTATTTTTCATGGATAATCTGAATATTCTTTTTTTTTTTTAACGTAAATCAATCAACTTAAAGGCACAAACACATTGAAAGTGAACCTCCCCCCTTCCCCCCACTTTTTTTTTTTGGAGCTGGAGTCTCACTCTATCACCCAGTCTGGAGTGCAGTAGCATGCTCAAGGCCACTGCAGTCTTGACACGCTGGGTCCAGGTGATCCTTCTGCCTCAGCCTTCAAGATATTGAACTTTCTTAATGACTAATTATGTCAAACATTTTTCTTTTTAGGTGCTTATCTTCGACACATACTACTTTCCTAGTAAAATGTGTATATAAATCTTTGCCTATTTTTTATTAAGTTCTTTTTAAATTATTGAGAGTGTGTTTGTATGTAATATGTTTCAGCTCTTTTTTTCTGTGTTTTCTTAAAGTGTCTTTTTGGAAGCCAATTTTTTTAGTTTTGATGAAATGAAATATATCAAATTTCATTTTCTTTTTTTTTTCCATTGGAAAACAACCTTTATTGAGATTCCACCAGCTGCACAGTCTGTTCCTGGCTTTAAGCTCCTTCTTCCTTTGCAATTCAGTCTTTCTTGAGTGGTCCCATGAATGCTTTCTTCTCCTCCATGGTCTGGAAGCGGCCATGGCCAAACTTGGAGGTGGTATCGATGAACTTAAGAACAATCTTCTCCAGAGCACGCCATTTGGTCTTCACCAACAAGAACTTGCACAGGGTGAGCACTCGCTTCTTGGTCCCCACCACGCAGCCCTTCAGCATGACAAAATCATTGGTCACTTCACCATAGTGGACAAAGCCACCCTGCACAGGGCTATTCTCAGAAGGAAGGCAACAAGGAATGGTTCCGCAGTCTGACTCGGGCGTCTTTCATTTTCTTAAGCCTACCAAACGAACTTTGCCTTTCCTAGGTTTCCAATGTATTTCTCTAAAAATTGTATAACTTTAGAATGAAAAGTTCGGTCTAAGGGTGTATATGATTCAAAACAGGGGTCAAGATACTTTTTTCATAAAACGTCTAATGTTTCCAACACCATATGTTGCAGAGACTGAAACCTCTTTAGAGATCAAAAGTTGGGTTACATTTTGGAGTCTCTTATTTTCTCTACAACTCCCATTTTTCTCTTTTAACTTAATACACTTTTTCCCCCTAGCTTATTAAGACGGAAACTAGAATTTGATTTATACACCTTTTAAATATAGACGTTTAAGTCTAAAATCTGCTTGAACTTTGTCCCATGGAGTTTGTATTTTATGTTTTCATTTGTTCAGTCCCAAATAATTCCTGAGTCTTCTTGTGATCTCTTTTTGACCTGTGGTTTACTGAGAGATGTGTTGTTTAATTTTAAATACTTAAACATTTTTAATGTACTTTTTGATTCTTGATTTCCGCTTTAAATTCATGGTAGTCAGAGAATATGCGTTGTATTATTTGAATACAGTAAAATATATTTACATTTGTTTTATGGCTTAAAGTATGATCTTTCCTGGGAAAGGTTTCATGTATACTTTAAAAGTGTATATGCTATTGTTGAACCAGATTTTCTCTAAATTTTATCCACTTCATTGATAGTATTTTTTAAGTCTTCCATGCAATTACTACATTGTTGCCCAACTTTTATGGTCAATTACAGAAAGAGGAGTGATAAACTCTTCCTCAGTATTTGTGGGTATCTAATTCTCCTTTCATGTCTATCAACTATTCAGCTATTGTTTTTATGTATTTTCATGATCTGTTGTTCTGTGCAGACACGATTAGGATTGGTCATCTTCTGGAGAAATTGACCCCATTACCATTGCATACATTGTTCATTTTCCATGATGTTATTATTTTTCTTAAGTATGTTTTCCTTCCTTCCTTCTTTCCTTCTTTCCTTCCTTCCATCCATTGTTTTTTTGAGAACAAGTTTCACTCTGTTGCAAAGGTTGGAGTGTGGTGGCATGATCATGACTACCACGACCTGAAATTCCTAAGCTCAGTGATCATCATGCCTCAGCTTCCTGAGTAGTTTGAGTTATAGGCACCCATGAACAAGCCCAGCTAACATTTCTATTTTTTGTTGAAATGGCATCTCACTTTGTTGCCTAGGCTGGTCTTGAACACCTTGTCTCCAGCAATGCATCCATCTTGACCTACCCAAGTGCTGGGATTATAGATGCAAGCCACTGTGACTGGCACTATTAATTTCAATGCCTAAGTGCTTGAATTACAAGTTCAAGTCACTATCACAGCAATATTAATTTCAATTTCCTCTCCTTTCTCTATCGGGTATTGTTTTTTCTGCCTTTATGGGAATCCTGAGAATTCTGAAGTCTCCAACACCTGGAGTATTTTATGAGCGTAACACAGCAGGTACTTCTCACTTCTGATATAATGCAACTCTCCTGATAACAGCATCATTTTGACATTACTCATTACTCATTACTATAATAAATACAACTTCCTTCTAAACTTATATTTCTGTGGTTCACGGGTCCTATGTCCCTGGTTATTCAAGTCTTTGTAGTCTCTTTAAATCAGGACTAACCTACTTTTGGCTCTGAGTGTGTTAAACATTACTATATATTCTTATACATCTCAATATGGGATTTCTGCTTAGTTCATGCTGAATGTAATAACAGCCACTTTTTGAACATTGCCTTAAATTTCATTTTTTAAAATAATTTTTGAAATGAGAACTATTATAAATCTATTTCACAAGGGAGGAAACTGACATTTACTGACTTAGATAACTTGGCTAGGTACACCAACAGCCAATTCTAGGATTGGCTTTCAGAACCATATATACTGTTCTTCTCTATGATTCATGGGTGTGTTCAGGGAATATGGCAGTGAAGAACATCAAAATTTTATCTTTAATTGGGGGACTGAGGAGAACAAAAATTTAGCAAATATATAAACACGAGTATAAACATATATAAAAATTATGTCTATGGCTGAAATAAATAGTATCTAGGGTAAGTACTACAGAAAGAAGGAATTTAGGGATGGGTATGAAGAGTATTAGAATGTTGGTGGAGGTTAAACTTTGCAATTATAGTGATGATTAAAATTATGAAGAAAAATAAAAGAGTTCTAGAAATCAGAAGTGTGCACATGTGGGGAAAGAGTGCTCCAGGCAGAGTGAAACGTCAGATGGGAAGGCCATGGGCAAGAACAGCCATACAGTACTCAGGGAACACAGGATGTGGAAAGAGAGGGCTTAGTGTGGAGAGTAGAACACAATGAAATCAGAAATGAAATGGGGGACTTTGGAGGCATTTTGAGGTCTTTGGCTTTTGCTTTGAGTAATCCATTGTAGAGGTTTGAATGGTATCATCTGATTATGATTTAAGAGAAGTTCCCTAGAAGTCATGTGGGATTGAGACTGCAGGAGAGTAAGGACAAGATTAGGAAGACTAATAAAACATTCCAAAAATGTATTTACTCCAAGTTGTTGGATCAGGGATTGAAAAAAAATGGGCCCACAGATCATTTTGCATATTCGTTGAACTAAGAATGATTCTTATGTGTTGAAAGGGTCTTGAAGTAGAATATAAGAAGAAAAGCAGGAGGAGGGGGAGGAACAAGAGGAGGAGGAAGAATGGAAGGAGCTTCAGAAACTGTACATAGACCAAAAAGACAATAATCTAAAAATCCAGAAAATAATTGTCAAAATCCGTAGTAGTGCAAATGGCTGAAAGTAGGACTTCCACAAAATCCAAAGAAAAAATCCATGAGTAAATTAGCTGCTGAATATATTATAGAGTGATACCTATTGAGAATTATCTATGGTTTCATTCTCAAGCTTCGCAAAAAAGGCCATTCATTTCCATTGAGCTATTGAAAAATAGTCTGTTTTCCAAAAGAGTAAAGCAAAAGGAAGGCACTAACCTGAAAAATATCACAAAAAATACATACCAACAGGATAATAACATCAAACTTCTTTGTAGCACTTAGATATTCATAATAATTACTGAATTTAATATTCAAATCAACTGTATGGGATAGGTATAATTTCTCTTTAGAGATTGCTATATCCTAAATCTTTAGTAATTGATTGCTCAAGGAATGACTGTAATTTATTGTTTTCAAAAAGTCTGAAGTGTAATCAAGTTTTTCCAGAGTTCCTACAGTAAATCTGGATCCAACATTCGTTCCAGCTTGTTATTTGCATTTCAAGCAAGCAAAATCAAGAGATTATTCCTTAGTAAACTCTACTCAAATGATATCAGTGAATTATTGTCAAGTGCCATGATTTTAAACCATTTCTTCTCCTGAAGAGGTTAGAAAGTTCTCATAATATGTCTCCTCTTTTCAAATAGGATTTGAATCTGAGCAAATCTTTTTGTGTCTTAATAACTTCAATCTTGTTAGGGCAGAAGTCCAAATACCCTGAAATATTATTAAAGAAATATTATGAGTAGAAGGCTAAAAACAATCGTGTAGCATGTTAATAAATTGTATGTTATTTAAAATAGATATTCTAAAAGTAAAGCATACAAAAATAGTTTTACTGACCTCTGTCTCGTAGTTTCTGATCATTGGTTTTGCATGTCATTTGTGTGGTGAGCAACATCAGCCCAAGAGAGAAAAAGAAGCCAATGGAATGACCCAAAGAAAAAAGATTTAAATTAGATGAAGCCATGAGGAGGATTTTCCAAATCTCTTTTGCCATGCAGAATCTTCCAACTCCTGGGAGAATGATATGTGTTTTCCTTGTCCTGACACCCAAGCGTTAGTGTTTCTTTTCTTGGGCATAAGAATAACGAGACTCATATTTAGTTGAAAATAATGTGTGAACACGTGACCACATTGTGTTGATCATATTTTATCCAATACATTGATCTACTACTAACCTACAAATGATGTATTTGCTTTCTAGACCTATTCCAGGAAGGCCGAAGAAACTGACTTCTTATCCATATTGAATAAGCTACTGGTGAATTTCTGTCAGGACAGACCAAAATGGATTTAGAGTATGAAGCATATTTAGATTTTTCAAAGTAGACCAAAAAGAAAATCTGGGCTTCAAGGTCGAATGAGAAAAGAAATATGGTATGATGCTAGGTTAACAATCCCTTGTTTCCACCATACATTTTTTGAGTAGACTAGCTTAGGTGTTGAAATAAAAACCTCCTCCTAGGCATGTATGAGATCATCATAGATATGCCGCTGTGCTACGTATGCAAACTTCTACAGAAAAGAAATACATATATACATATCTCATGATGTGTACATGAGAAGGAGGCACACAGACCAGAGCATGTGCTCTGTAATCATACAGCCAGGGTTCAAAGGCAGGGTCAACACATGTATCTCCTGAGGAATGTTCTGAAGCTTAAATGATTAAACCCAATTTCTAAAAATAAATGAAGAGCTTCCGCCTTATGGGGAGGAATATCATAGGGTGCAGCACCCAGTCAGGTCCCACAACCGCATCATCTTCTTACCTGGGCTTGTGACCCTCGCGACCAGGGCGGCCCTGGAGCGGGGAGAGGGCCTGGAGGAGCCTGGCAGGACCTGGCTTGCTCCTGGGCTGAGCTTTGATCGGGCTCCGCCCCTGTGACCCGGAGGAGAAGGCCAGCGACACACAGTCACTGAGTGCCTGCGCCAGGTAGGCCCCACCCATCCCCACAGGGTGGCCCACCCGGCGCCAATCACCTGCAAGCA
>NW_007246466.1:40882-75806 GCF_000164805.1 Carlito syrichta
GCGGGGTCCTCTCCCGCAGGCCACGGGCTCCTCCCTGGGCACCCCGCCGCCTGGGTCCTGGGGTCAAGCCCCGGAGAAGAAGCCCGCGCTGTCTGCGGGGACGTCGCCGAAGGGCGGACACTTGACCCCCGCAAGGATCGCTCCTCTCCGCCGCAAGTATTCCCTCCTGCCCGCCCCACCTGAGCAGGTGGTCAGTCCTATGGGACTGACACCATCCAGGCTCCCCAAGGAGGTCAAGGGGAGGGCCGGAGGAGACACGAAAAGGCGGCGAAAGAGGAGGATCAGCTTGAGACCAAGGAGCAGGGGGTCAAGAAACAGGCCCATCCTAGCAAGGAGGAAGTGTCTTTGACATCTCGGCCCCTAGAGACCCGGGGAGAGCTCACTTCCATGGGGCTCTGTCCTGGGCTTCTGGAGGAAAACCTTCCATGCTCAAACTCAAAAATCTTGATGAGAAGACCTAGGTGTTCCCAACAGGCTCCCTCTGTGAAGAACATACCAATCCCAGCATAACGGAGCTTTCCCACCTCTTGGGACAGATCCGACCATGCTCCCAGATCCAGCCCCATGCTTGTCTTTGTTGCTGGATGAGTCCACCAAGGAAATGCTGGAGAATCCAGCTTTCCAGGCTTGCTGATGTGCTGTATGAAGGAGATGCAGGGCAAGAAGCCATCCCATATCTCACCAAGTAGCTCTTCAACGAGAGCTGCTAGTCCTAGGCCTTGCCAAAGTACATGATCTATTCCACTGCCACTGCTGCCACCATATCCACTGCTACTGTTGTAGAATATAAGTGAGTTGCTCCCACATACCAAATGTCCCTTCCTGGCTATTTAGAATGCTTTGGGTTCTTTGTGGAAATACATCGGGTCTAAAAGAAATAGCAAACTCTTGCAGCATAAGACAGAAAATAAAGCACAAACCATGGCAAACTGTACCACCACCCAGGCTGTCCCTTCTTTCCCCTCACCTGTAGGGAAGACCACAGACTTCCTGGATGTGGTCACTTACACTTTGCAGGTCCCAACTGCTCCTGCCATCATTGACTAGGCCGACCTGGCTGCTGGCTCTCCTACCCTGCCTGTCTATGTCCTATCCCTATAGTCTGATCCTTCAAGTCTCGCTCCAGCAGAAGGAAGTCCCAACTTCCATGTGTGTAGATTCTCATCCTTTTTCCTTCCTCACCCTTCATCTAATCCATTCCACCATGACCCTTGTTACCCCTGGCAAACCTATCAATTCAACAGGAGTCATTTCTAGCACCTCAGGTAACACATCTACTCTCTTGAATTCCCAGCCCAGTTTGAACCCTGGGGTCATTTACATTGATAATACTCCTCTTTCTAAGGCTGTAACTTTGAAATCTACCCCCAGTTTCAGGGTCAGTGGACTATTATTTTTCCAAATTCAAAATTATATGTAATATAGTGGCACCCTGAGAGGTCATCACTCTCCATCCGTTCAACTACATTTATTTTTTTCCAGTCACTCCAACTTTTAACCATCCCTTTGGTTGGAAAATTACCCATTTGCCCAAATTAAGGACACCTGATGGGAAACAGCAGGAATTCTGTCTCCCCAGTGCTCTGTTTATACAAGACTTCTGAGCATGGTTCCTCCAGTGACCTCCAGTCTCGTGAGCAGCGCCTCGGCCACATCATTTTCTAAGCCAGCCTTTGACTCCAGTGCTGTAGATGCCTCCTCTCCTTCAAGGCTGTCAGTTTTCAGTCACCCCCTGTATCTGTATCCAGGAGTGGATCCCATTCACACAGAGCAGGTTAGGCCCCTTTGCTAAACTTGAGTGCTGCAATGAAGAACAGCACAGTGGATCTGTAGAAAACCCTCCAAGTCTCCCTTTGAGTTAAAACGCCAGTGAACCACCCAGCCAGGTGTTGCATTGTGACTTTAGAGTAGCCAGTACTATTGATAACATACTTGTATTTGGAGACTCCTGGTCAGAACAACTGTGCCTCTGATATAAGGATGAAAAGCAGCCACTGCGGCACCCTCGCACTTGCTAAGAGCTTCAGGAGCCACCATTACATGGATGACTCCTCTCACGGATCTCACTAAATAATGAGAAATTCTCTCTACATATGGCTTCCATGAAAAAACGTTAGTTCACGAGAAAGGTACTCAGTCCCTTTAAGGCAAATTTAACCTGCTCTAATTATGTAAGTCAGAGGTCCCAAACCTCAAAAGTTCTGTGTGTGTGTGTGCATGTGTGTGTGTGAGTGTGTGTGTGTGTGTGTGTGTGTGTGCGTGTGTGTATGTGTGTGTGTGTGACCATGGGGCAGACCAGTTCATTTTACAAGATACTGTACTTGAGATACTTTACCACGGAGAGTACAGGAGGCCTGCATGTACCATAAGCCAAACCTCCCTTGCTCGACTGTTAATTTGGATGACACAAGTTCTGGGCCAGATCTCTGCTATTTACAGCTTCTCTTCCCCTTAAAGATTTGACTCAATGGCCCCTTGCTTTCCCAGATGACACATATAGAAACTTTTGTTCTTGTTAATCTGCCTCTACTTACATGTGTTTTTTTCTTTGACTCAGCTGTGGAGGAAGAATTGACATGTATAAAGCTGATGTGTTTTGAGTCAGATTTTATGCAAAATATTCTGAGTCCCAGGGACTATGATGTGTCAGTAGCTAACTTTATGACTTCACATGTTGAGCCCTCCAGTCTCTGTGTGAAATCAGTGTGTCAGAGATGGCAACATAGTGTAAACCAAAAATAAAACCATAAGCTCCCCGTCAACCGAACAGACCGCGCTTTTGACTAAGGGGACCTCAGAGAAACCTGAAAGACTAAATCCCAGGCCATGACAGAAAAGGAGTTAGACAAACCTTGCTATATTCCCTCTCTTTTGGGAGTTTAGCTCAAGTGACTGGCATTAACATTAAAATAGAGATCATAAGGCTGACAAACAGACTTCGTGTGGCAAAAAGATATCAAATTCTAACCTGAATCTGGTATCTCATTAGATGCTCTCTGAGGGCCATGGGACATCATCTACATATCAAGTGCCTTGGCTTCCACAAGCTTGTTATTGACTGGGAACAATCTCTTTAGATATTTTACCTACTTGGGCTTTTTCATCAATACTAGAAGGAAATGAGGTCCAAATAGGGGGAGAGATCAGGTGACCCACCCTTGCCTCCTCCTTCTATTCTGCTTTCCAGAATAGATTTCATTGGACACTATATCCTCACTGCTAATGTGTTAGGAAATGCACTTGCTGTTTTGGTTTTCTATTATGTTTACGTGTCTCATTTCTTTAATTTTACTTGGGCTGGTCATCCTTACAAATTCCCACTTCATCCTAAGAAGCTGGACTGTTTATCTTCCTGCAACTCTGTCAATCATATTTGTTTTCACTGATCTATTATGCAAGTATTTACATTTTGTCACATAATTCCAGCAAAAAGTTTTATATTTTAACTGTATATTTACTCTGAGATATAGCTGAGAGTGATTCACTCAGAAGCCTCAAGAGAGAGAAGTGTGATGTTTAGATGTGCGTTCCAGGAGGAAAACTGAAGCTCAAGGAATCAAACAGCTTCTAAGTGTTACAGTCATGATCGAGATCTCAAGGACACATCTGACTATAAAAAAATCTTTCTAGAAGTGGGATAGGAACCAAGGTGTTCAGTGTCATTGGGTGTTGACAGTCACATAGAAGAACTGGGCTTATGATGTTACCTAGTGATAGCTAGAAGGCAGCGACAGGTCTCCAGACACAGGAGGTAAGGCATCCCATGAAGGACCACATAGAGAAATACTAGGATCAGTCAAGGGATAGAGGGCACAAGTGAGAAAGCCTGAGCAAGATCCCGTGTTGTGGTCTGTCTCCTGAAGACTCACTGTGGTCACTGTCTAGTGACCTGAGGCCCTACACGTAGAATGAGAAAATATGAAATCTTCTGCTGCAATTGCATGACAAAATGTAAATGTTTGCATAATAGATCAATGAAAACAAACATGATTGACAGAGTTGCAGGAAGATAGATGCCAAGTCCAGCCTCTCTGGTTGAAGTGGGAATTTGTTAGGATGACCAGGAAGATTCTAGGCATTAACACCTGGCAAGCCTTCAGGAAATCCTGATACATAGCAGCCAGTATTGATTTTGTTCATCAGCCACACAAGAGTCTTGTCAGATGCTCTGCAAATGACATTTTTCTCCTGTCAGAAAACAAAGGTGTGGATATTACCTATATATGTCAAGTTTTAGAAACTGACTTTGCATATCTCATTTCACTGGAGACTCACAGCATGCCTTCAATGTCAAAACTCCATGTTTTCAAGGAGGAGAGAGGCTGAGGGAGAGAGGTTAAGGAAGTTTCTTTTATCTCACTCAGATAGAAAGTAGGACCAGGAGAGAAAACCAGGTGTGACTGCTATAAAACTTCTCTCTTTGCAATTGATGCAACAGTGCATGCATCAAAGAGAATCACAGAAATGTAGTACATATGTTCCTTGTAAGCATATTGTTTGATGGGTAGTACTTTTAACGTATAACAGTTAATAAGCATGTTCAACATACTGTATCACTCCTTTCTCCAATTAGAACAGTTCAATATCATGGGTTGAATTATTAAAACTAAATCACTTAGGAAAAGATTTAATGACCCAAATAATAATTTTTGAAAGTACCACTGACCTTTTATTAAAAATACAATAGAGAACTATCTTATTTCTTTAAATATTGGTTTCACTTTACCCGGTATACCAATCTCAGTATCAGTTTCTACTAAAAAGTTATATACATATAAAATCTTTACTTCATACTAGTAACATTTATGGCTATTATAGAATAAAGGTTAATAACAGCTCCTTAATTACAGTACTTAGTGTACTCATGCAGTTAAAATAATATATAAGTACATGGAACTACTTGTTCTCTTGTTATGACTCTTTAAAGTAAAACTGTTACCTCATTCTCAGTTGGTCCATGCAAATGAATGAAGCTTATTTTAAAAGCCAATGTGATTAATACATTATATATGTATATTTAATTAATTAATGTATATATTTATATTCATAACATGTTTATAAAATATAAATGTATATATTTATAATATATAATTATATATTAAATTATATATACTTTGCATAAATATATAATATATTTTGTGTATAATTATGTTATTAAATTATACTATTACACAAATATTATTAAATTATATATAATTTATATACGTATTATATATAAAATCACATTAGCTTTTAAAATAAGCTTCATTCATTTGCAAGGGACAACTGAGAATAAGGCAACAGGTTTATTTAAAGAGTCATAATAAGACAACAAGTAACTCCATGTAGTTTAGTTTTTTTTTTCTAATTTATCACTGAGGTTTATTTTATTTCAGTAATTGTGCAGGTCCCATTAGTTTAGTATCATAAGGAGCAAAGAAGGAGACAGTTGAAATTAACAAGAGAAAAGGTTAGCCCATAAAGACAACTAGGAACTTTGTGAAGTTTCTAAAAACACCTTTTGAAACAACTTTTGAGATTCCCAAATACTTGTTAATATTAATTGTGAGTATGAGAGTATTTAGAAATATAACAGGGAATTTGTGAGTTATAAAATATGATTCTGAGATTCTTTAACTTCTTTACTATACTTGCTAATATAAAATAACACTATTTAGAAATAGACATTTTTTTCTGATGATGATAGAGTAACAGGAAGTATACTTACCTTCTTTTTTTAAATATAAAGATGTGGGGTACAATTCAGGGTTAGGGATACAAAAATTGATTATGCAGGTACCCTTGTTGATGAGGTATGCCCCTCCTTCCCCTAGCAGTTTCCCTCAACTATCAATCCCACCTCCCCCTCCCCTGGCAATTTTCCATTACTGCCACTTTCTTATAGTGTTACAATTGTCCAAGGTCCACTGTGAGTGAGAACATATGGTACTCTGTTCTCTGTTTCTGTGATAGATCACTGAGTATGATAGACTCCAAATCCATCCAAGTTGCTGTGAAGTCCATATATTTGTCCATATTTATGGTTGCATAATATTCCATTGTGTACATGTACCACATTTTCTTTATCCAGTCTAGCTTCGATGGACAACATGGTTGGTTCCAGGCTTTTGCTATTGTGAATAGAGCTGCAACAAACACGTGTGCAGGTATCTGTTCTGTAGATGATTTGAGTTCCTCCGGGTAATTCCCTAGAGGGGAATTGCTGGGTCATATGGAAGGTCAATTTCTAGTTCTTTCAGAAATCACCACACTGCCTTCCAAAGAGGTTGCACTAGTTTGCATTCCCACCAACAGTGTAGAAGCGTTTCTTTTTCTCCACATGCTCGCCAGCATCTGTTGGTATTTGTTTTATTATGAAGGCCATTCTTAATGGGGTTAGGTGGTATCTCAGTGTAGTTTTCATTTGCATTTCTCTGATGATGAGTGAGGCTGAGCACTTTTTCATGTGTCTGCTGGCTGCCTGTATATCTTATTCTGAGAAATGCCTATTTGTGTCTTTTGCCCACTTTATAAATGGGTTGTTTGTTTTTTGTGTGTGTGTCGGCATGCTTGAGTTCCTTGTAGATCCTAGATGTTAGGCCTTTGTCAGATATACAGTTGGCAAATATTTTTTCCCATTCTCTGGGCTGTCACCCTGCAATCTTGATGGTTTCTTTTGCTTTGCAGAAGCTCGTTAGTTTGATGAGGTCCCACTTGTCTACCTTATTTCTTAAGCTATTGTCCTTTAGGGTTCTGAATAGGAATTGGTTGCCAGTTCCAATTTTCATAAGCGTGTCTCCTGCTTTTCTAAGATTCTTATAGTTTGAGGTTTTACGTTTAGGTCTTTAATCCATTTACAGTTAATTTTTGTGAATGGTGATAGGGAGGGATCCTGTTTCAATCTTCTGCATGTGGTCAGCCAGTTTTCCCAACACCATTTACTGAATAGATTCTCCTCTCTCCAGTGGTGGTTGTTGTTAGAGGCTTTGTCAAAGATGAGTTGGTTGAGGTATTGAGACTTTGCTTCCAGAATCTCTATCCTGTTCCATTGGTCTGTGTGCCTATTCTTGTACCAGTACCAGGCTCTTTTGATTACTGTAGCCTTATAGTAAAATTTGAAGTCTGGAAGTGTGATACATCTGCTTTGTTTCTTTTGCTAAGGATTGTTTTGGCTCTTTGTGGTCGTTTATGCTTCCATATGAATTTCTGTATTGTTATTTCCAGGTCTGGGAAGCATGATGTTGGTAACTTAATGGGTGTTGCGTTGAATCTGCAGACTGCCTTTGGTAGGATGGACATTTTAACAGCGTTGATTCCTCCTATCCATGAGCATGGACCATTTATCCATTCGTTTGTGTCTTCTTGGATTTCTTTGAGCAGCATTTTGTAGTTCTCATTGTAAAGGTTTTTCACTTCTCTGGTTGGGAAGATGCTGAGGTATTTCCTTTTATTTGTGGCTATTGTAATTTGGGTCTCTGCCCGCTTATTGCTGGTGTAGGAATGTAACTGTCTTTTGCACATTTATTTTGTACCCTGACTTTGCCAAAGTCCTTTACCAGTGCAAGCAGGTTTTTGACAGATTCTCTTGGGTTTTCAAGGTATAGGATCAAATCATAGGCAAAGAAGGACAACTTAACTTCCTCTTTTCCTATTTGGATACCCCTGATTTCCTTCTCTTGTCTAATTGCCTAAGCTAGGACTTCCAACACAATATTGAACAAGCGGAGTGAGAGTGGGCAGCCTTGTCTTGTTCCAGTTTTCAGGGGATTTGTTTTCAGCTTCTGTCCATTTAGCAATATGTTAGCTGTGGGTTTATCGTAGATGACACTATTTTGAGGTAGGTTCCTTCTATACCTAGGTGTTTGAGTGTTTTTGTCAGGAGGGGATGCTGGATTTTATCAAAAGCTTTTTCTCATCTAATGAGATAATCATGTGGTTCTTGTTTTTATATCTGTTGATGTATTTAATGATATTTATGGTCTTGTGAATGTTGAACTGGCCCTGCATCCTGGGAAGAAGCCTACTTGGGCATGGTGGATGATTTTGAGATGTGTTTTTGGATGTGATTTGCTAGAATCTTGTTGAGGATTGTTGCGTCTATGTTCATAAGGGATATTGGCCTGTAGTCCTTCTTCTTTGTTGGATCTTTACCCGGTTTGGGTATCAGTGTGATGTTAGCTTCATAAAATCATTTGGGGAGAATTCTACCTTTCTTAATTGCCTGGAATACTTTCAGTAAGTCAGCTCCTCCTTGTTCGTTTTCTGGAATTCTGCTAGAAAACCATCCGGTCAAAGGCTTTTTTTGGTAGGTAGTTTTCATATGACAGAGTCAATATCCTGGGTTGTTATTCATCTATTTAGTGACTCAATGTCTTCTTGTTTCAACCTGGTGTGTTTGTGTGATGTCAGAAGGTCCTCCATTTCATTTAGGTTATCAAGTTTGTTTCCGTACAGGTATACATAGTCATCTCTGATAATCTTTTGTATTTCTTCAGGGTTAGTTGTGATTTGATCTTTTATATTTCTGACTGTGTTTATTTGGGCTTTTACTCTCTTTTTGTTGGTCTTTCTGGCTAGGGGCCCGTAAATCTTGTTAATTCTTTCAAAGAACCACCTTTTTGTTTTGTTGATGTTGTCTATGATATTTTTATCTTCTATGTTCCCTACTTGGGCTCTGATTTTTGTGATTTGGAGTCTTCTGCTAAAGTTGGGGTTTTGGTGGTCTTCTCTTTCCAGCTCCCTAAGGTGATTTGTTAGGCTCTCAACTTTGATCTTTCTGTTTTCTTGATGTGTGCTCGAGAGATAAAAATTCCCCTCTGAGAACTGCTTTCAGGGCATCATTTCAGAGGTTTTGGTATGATGTTTCTTCATTTTCACTTATTTCCAGGAATCTTTCAATTTCCATTTTGATTGCAGTGTTGACCCAGTAGTTGTTCAGCATCATGCCCTATTTAGTGACCATGTCTTTGTGGACTTTGGGGAAATGTTGTTGGTGATGATATTTATTTTTATTCCCTGTGGTCTGAGAATGTGCATGGCAAGTTTTCAGCCTTATGGAATTTGTTCATGCTTGATTTATGGCCAAGCATATGATCAATCTTGGAGATGAGTGGATGTATATTCTGTGGTTATTGGGTGGAAAAATCTGTAGGTATCTATTGAACACATTTGGCCAAGTGTCAAGTTTAGGTTCTGGATCTCCTTGTTGATTTTTTACCTCAATGATCTATCTAGGGCTGTCAGTGGGGTATTCTAATCCCCTGCTATTATAGTATTAGAGTCAATATCTTTTCTTAGTTACTTAGTAGTTGCTTTATAAATGCTGGTGCTTCTGTGTTGGGTGCATATATGTTTAGGATGGATATTTCTTTTTGAATATACCCAGAGGAACTCAAATCATCTACAGAACAGATGCCTGCACACGTATGTTCGTTGCAGTTCTACTCGCAATAGCAAAAACCTGGAACCAACCATGTTGTCCATCGAAGCTGGACTGGATAAAGAAAATGTGGTACATGTACACATGTGGAATATTATGCAGCCATAAATATGGACAAATAAATGGACTTCACAGCAATTTGAATGGATTTGGAGTTGATTATACTCAGTGATCTATCACAGAAACAGAGAACAGAGTACCATATGTTCTCACTCATAAGTGGACCTTGAACAATTATAACACTATAAGAAAGTGTTTGGTAGTAGTGGGAAAGTGCTGGGGAGGGAGGGGCATACCTCATCAACAAGGGTACCTGTATAATCAATGTTTGTATTCCTAATCCTGAATTGTACCCCACATCTCTATAATAAAAATAATAAACAAATAAACAACAAAAAAAGATGTTAACTGTAGTTATGGAAAGTTGTAATGGCTTTACTAATATTAAAATATATTTCAGGCTGGGCTCGGTGGCTCAGCCTGTAATCTCGCGCCTTTGGGAGGCCGAGGCGAGTGGTTTGCCTAAACCCGCGGGTTCGAGACCTGCCTGGGCAGTGAGACTTCATCTTTACAATAAATCAAAAAATCAGCTGGGCGTGGTAGCGCATGCCTGTAATTCCGGCTACTTGGAAGGCTGAGGCAGAAGGATCGTCGGAGCCCAGCAGGCGAAGCTGCGGTGGGGGAGCGGCCACTGTACTCCAGTCTGGGCGACTGAGTGAGACTTCAACTAAAATATATATATATATATATATTTCAGGGTGAAGAATATTAAAAGGAATAAAAAAAACCATTTTCACATAACAAAATTGCTTATTGATCAAGAGTATACAATTTTTATGTTTATGCATTGAAGAGAGCCTCAAATATATGTGGCATAACTTTTCTGAACTACTAGGAGATGCAGAAAAATTCACAATTACATAAGATTTCAGTACTTCAACTTCAATAATGGACCAAATTACCAGACTGAAAATCAGTAAAGACAGAAAAGTTTAACAACATTATCAACTATACATCATGTTGACTTGTTTGACATTTAGAACACTTCAAGTGAGTTTACAAACCATGTACAAAAATAGATTGTATTCTGAACCATGTAATAATTTTCTCATTAAATTTAAGTTTAAAATAGTCATAAATAATTTTAAATTCTTAATAAAAGATTTGAAGAGTGCAGTGTTCTTTGACCATAATTGAATTAAAATCAATAACAGAAATTAAAGCCATTTACAAAAATAGAGTATATTCTGAACCATGAAAAAATGCACTCATTAAATTAAAAGTCATAAGAATTTTAAATCATATATATATATATGCAGATATGCATATATGGAGATGCATATGGTTTAACAATTAAGCCTGTGAACTCCTCTTATAAAAAGTGCTGCATACCTATAGCCACCTTTGAAGTGCCCTCCTCCACCCCCAGGTGGCTATGCACCGATGCGAGTGCTTAGCTCCACTCACCAAAGCAATTTTGGAACTCATTCTCTGGAATGGCCATCAGAGCTCTTGTCATATTACCCTTGTTGTCCTGAATATCACCAAATGTCTTCTTTTCCATATTTTCCTTATCTTTGAGTAAAAAAAGAAAGCCATTGGAGAGTCATAACAGGTGAGTTTGAAGGGTGCTCAGTTATTTGTACAATTTTGCCAACGTAAGTGCACAGTGACAAGTTTGTAACCTTGTCAGAGCTCAACAAATAATGAAGATAGCTCTTATGGCCATTCCTGAAAAAAAAAAAGCGTTCCAAAATTGGAACTTTGACAAGTAGACTAAATACTGGCATCAGTGCATAGCTTCCCAAGGGGAGTGCTTCAAAATTGTCTGTAGTCACATTCGGCAATGAGGTATGTAACACTTTTTCTAGAATGGTTTGCAAACTCAATTGTCAGGCTCATATATATATCCTAACAGACACCATCTCAAAATTGTTAGAATTAACATATGAATTAAGGAAAGTTGCAAGATACTTCATAAACATACAAAAATCAGATATCTTTTTATATACAATGAACAATATGAAAATGGAATTAAGCAAACAATCCCATTATCAATAGCACTAAAAAATACTAAAAATATTTATAATATTTATAAAATATAAAATACCTAGTAATAAACTTAACTAAACAAATGGAAACGCATACAATGAAAACCACAAAATATTGAAGAAAATGAGAAAGGCACAAATAGAAAGACATCCCCTTCCTGGATTGGAAGACTTAATATTATTAAAATATCCCTATTACCCAAAGCAATCTACATATTTAAAGTAATTTCTAGCAAGACTCAGAGACAATTTTTTCACAAAAATAAATAAAATAATTATATGTAGAGAACAATTGAACATGAATGCAAAAAAAATTCTTGAAGTAAAAAGAACAAAACAGGGACATCACATATCCTGATTTAGACTTATATTACAAAGGTACTGTAAATAAAAAAGTATGACATGGACATGCAGACATTCACATACACCAATGGGACCAAAATTAATCTATGCATACATAGTCAACTGATCCTCAGTAAGAGTGTTAAGAATATTCAGGGAGGAAAAACAGACTTTTTAACAAATAGTGCTGGAGAAAATGGTTATCCATATGCATAATAATAAAATTGAACCGAAATCTTGCAGCATACATAAAAACCACCATAAAGAAATTAAAGACTTAGTCATAAGAACTGAAAATGGACAATTCTTAGAATAAAACATGGGAGACTATTTTATGAATTGATCTTGGCTTCGATTTCATGAATATGATATTAAAATTATGGGAAAAATACTAAAAACAGGACTACATCAAACTACAAAGCATCTTCACAACAAAAAAGGAGGGGGAGCAGAGAGTAAACTGTCAGTGTGTATCAAATGGGATAAAACATTTGCAAACCATACACAAACAACAACTCAATAACAACAGCAGAACCTTCATAGCCTGGTTAAAAATGGACTGCGGATTTTTGCTAAGGAGCACAGATAACCAACAGATAATCAGATATAGGAAAAGAATTTCAGAACTTGAAGAAAAGTCTTTCAAATTAACCCTATCAGAACAAAATATAGAAAGATCAAGAAAATGAGTCACAGTATCCAAGAAATGTGGGATTATGTAAAATGTCCAAATCTGAGGCTCACAGACATTCCTGAGGAAAAAGAGAAAGCATGGGTTTAGAAAACCTGTTTCAGGAAAAATTTAGAAAACCCTTCCTGGCCTTGCCAGAGATTTAAGCATCCAGGTACAGAAAGCCAAAGAATTCCTGGATGAGTCATTGCAAAAAGGTTACCTCCAAGTTCTATAGTCATTAGGTTGTGCAAAGTCAATGTAAAGGAAAGAATTCTAAGAACTTTGAGACAAAAGCATAAAGTATCTAAAAAAGACAATTCAATCAGACTAACAGTAGACTTCTCAGCAGAAATTTACAAGCCAGAGGGGATTGGGGCCTTATTGTCAGTCTCTTCGAACAGAATAACTGTCAGTAACATATTTTTATTTTTAAAAATGACGTATTATAAGTGAAAGAGAAATAAAGACTTTCTCAGATAAGCAAACTCTGGGGGAATTTGTCACCAATGGACTGGTTGTACAAGAAATACAGGAATTCTAAACATTGAAACAATAGATTAAAATGCACCAATAGACAAACACTGGAAACTTAAAAATTCACAGAGCCTAGAGAATACCAACACAAACAAAGCAACCTATTAAAAACAACATTATGGATAAAACAGTACCTTAATGTAATTGGTAAGACTGAAAGGTAATAATCTCAATGTCCCATTTAAAGTATATTAATAGCCGGACTCAGTGGCTCAACCTGTAATCCCATGCTTTGGGAGGCTGAGGTGAGTGGATTGCCTGAGCCGTGGGTTTGAGACATGCCTGGGTAACTTGGCAAGGCCTCATCTCTATGATAAATCAAAAATCAGCTGGGTATGGTAGCACTCGCCTGTAGTTCCAGCTACTTGGAAGGCTGAGGTGGAAGGATCACTGGAGCCCAGCAGGTCGAGGCTGTGGCCACTGCACTCCAGTCTGGGTGACAGAGTGAGACTCCAACTCAAAAAAAAAAAAAAAAAAGCATATTAATATCCAGAATGGATAAAAAGAAAAAAACAACACACACACACGCACTCAATCCAAACATCTGCTGGTTTCAAGAGACTGTCTTATCAAGCAAAATCCCCTATAGACCCAAAGTAGAAAAGTGGAAAAAATATTCTACACAAATAGAAACCAAAAACAAGCTGTAGTAGCTACCATATACCAGAAAAAGCAGACTTTAAGTTAACAAAAGTGAAAAAAGACAAAATCATTTGTAATGATAAAAGTGTCAGTCCAACAATAAGATACAATAGTTTTAAATATATATGCACCTAACACCAGAGCTTTCCAGAATTATAAAACGTATTTTATTAGCCCTGAGAAAAGTGATGGCAATACAGTAATAGTGGAAAATTTCAACACTCTACTGACAGCAATAGACAAATCATCAAGGCAAAAAGTCAACAACAACAAAAAAACTGGAGTAAAACTTGACCCTAGAGCAAATGAACCTCACAGACATCTAAAGACTATTATACCACAAAAGTGCAGAAAATACATTTTCTTATCAGCATGTGGAACAATCCCCACATTAGGTCCTATGATAGACCATAAATTAATTCTCAATAATCAAAAAGTTCAAAATTACATCAAACTCCTACTCAGATCACAATGGAATAAAACGAGAACTCAAATTCACAAGGAACTCTCAAAACCAAAAAAATAATGGAAATTCAACAAACTGCTCCTGAATGATCTTTGAGTCAACCATGAAATCAAGCTGGAAATTCAAAAAATATTTTTAAAATTGTCAGCAACAACATAGGTTATCAAAATCTGCAGCACACAATTAACTATGATCATAGGAAAGTTTATGGTGCTTAATACCTGTCTTAAAAAAACTGAAAGCTCACATATTGACAACCTAACATCAACCAACAAAGAAAATAGGAAAATAAATAAATAAACAAAACCCACAACTAACATAATAAAGACTAGTGCAGAGATAAACAAAATTGAAACAAAAATTTACAAAGGATCAATGGAACAAAAAGTTGGTGCTTTGAAAAGACAAAATTGATAGAATACGAGTTAGTTTAATTAAGAAAAGAAGAGGAAGCCGGTCTTGGTGGCTCAGCCTGTAATCCCGGCTTTGGGAGGCTGAGGTGAGTGGATTGCCTAAGCCCACGGGTTCGAGACCCGCCTGGCAACTTGGCGAGACCTCATCTCTACAACATCAAAAATCAGCTGGGTGTGGTAGCGCGTGCCTGTAATTCTGGCTACTCGGAAGGCTGAGGCAGAAGGATCGCCGGATCCCAGCAGGTCAAGGCTGCAGTGGCCGGGAGCGGCCACTGCACTCCAGTCTGGGCGACAGAGTGAGACTCCAACTCAAAAAAAACAAAACAAAACAAAAAAAGAAATAAAAGAAGAGGAAAGAAGATTCAAATTAGCTCAAGCAGAAATGGAAATGGAGACATCATCTCTGAGATCATTATGATTATTTCTATGAAAACAAAATATAAAATCTAGTGGAAATTGATACATTTATCAGGACCATGCAAACCACTCACCATGAATTCAGAAATAATAGCATCACTGAAAGACCAATAACAAGTACAAGATTTAATCAGTAATTAAAAGTCTGTCTACAAGAAAGAGTCCAGGATCTTACAAATTCACAGTTTAATTCTATGACACCTTCAAGGAAGACTAGTACCAGTTCTAGTGAAGCTATTTCATGAGGTTGAGGAGAGAATTCTACCTAATTCAGTCTACAAAGCCAATATTACCCTAATACCAGTCAAGGAAAAAAACAACAACAAATACTACAAATTAATACATATTTTGAACACAGCTGCAAACTTCCTTAACAAAATGCTAGCCAACAAATACAACAGAACATCATAAAAATTACCTATCACAATTAAGTAAATTTTTCCCGAGGATGCAAAAATGGCCTAATGTACACAAGTCAATAAACATGATCCATCTCATAAACAGAACTAAAAGCATAAATCATATGATTATTTAAATAGATGCAGAGGTGAACTCATTTAATCCAGTTAGTCTTCTTAATAATAACCCTCAGGAAAATAGGCACAGAAGGAAACAGAGATCAAAATAATAAAAGACATGCAACTAGCATATGGCCAACATTATAGTGATGAGGAAAAGTTGAGTGAATTTACTATCAGAGTCAGAACAAAACTCAGTTCAACACTCCTAGTCAAAATAGTACTGAGAGTCAACAAATAGTTCTAGAAAAGTTGCATAGTCACATGCACAACTGAAACATCATCCTTATCTCTCACCATATGGAAAAAATAACAACATAGATTAAAGACTTACATGTCAGACCTTAAAGCATAATAATCTTAGAAAAAACCAAAATAAAATCTGGACAATTGTCTAGGCAAATAATTTATGACTAAGAGTCCAAAAGCAAATGCAACAAAATGAAAAGTAAACAAGTGGAACTCAAACTAAAAACCTTCTGTACAGCAAAGAAAATAAACAGAATAAATAGGCAACTCACAGATAGATAGTGGATGGTATTTGCAATTATACATCTAACAAATAAAAATGTACATGGTCTACAAAAAAATCAAATATAACAGCAAGAAAACAGTACATAACTCCATATAAAATTGGGCCAATGACATGAACAGACACTGTCAAAAGAATATAAAAAAAGCCCTAACAAACATATGAATAAAAATGTTCATCACTAATATGGAAATGCAAATTAAAACCACAATAAAATACCACATTACACCAGTCAGAATGACCATTTTTTAAAATCAAAAAATAATTAAATGTTGATGTAAATGTGGACAAAACAGAATACTTATACATGTTGGTGGGAGTGGAAATTGCTAAAACTTCTATGAAAATTAGTATGATACTATTTCTCAAAGGGCAAAAAGTTGATCTACCATTTGATCCCAGAGTCCCACTACTTGCTATTACCCAACAAATAATGTTTAGTCATATGTTTAGAGCAACATAATTCACAATTGCAAAGATGTGAAATCAATCTAAATGCCCATCAACTGATCAGAAGATAATATAAATGTGATACTCATGTATACACACATACACCCTATAGGATATTATTTACCCATTAAAAAAGATGAAATATTGTCTTTTGCAATGGAATTGGAGGCCATCATCCTAAGTGAAGTAATGCAGGAATGAAAAACTAAATACTGTTTGGCCTTACTTATAAATGGGAGTAAGGTAAAGTCTGAAAAGGAATAAACAATTGTATCATGGACATTGGAGACTCTGAAGGGGGAGAGTGAGAAGAAAAGTAAGGCTGAAAAATTACCTATTGGGTACAATATGCACTATTGAGGGTGATGAGTACACTAAAGCCCAGACTCTTATACCAGTAAACAAATGCAACCATGTAACAAAAAAGTGATTTGTGCCATCTAAAATTCTTTTGACTTTTAAAAAAAGATATTTAATTTCAAACACACACACACACACACACACACGCACACACACACACACACACACACACACACACACACACACGAGTTATCATTTTACACCTGTCAGAATGTCTATTACCAAAAAGAGGAAAGACAAGTCTTGGTTACAATGGGGAGAAATTGGAATTATTGCACAAAGCTGGTGAGAATGTTTTGTACAATCAATATAGAAAACAGTATGAATGTTCCTCAACAAATTAACAAGGGAATTATCACATGATTCAACAATTTCATTTTTGGGAATTTATCCAAAAAAATTGAAATCAGGACCCTAAAGAAACATAAGCACTCCATGTTTATTGAAGCATAATTAACAATAGACAAGATGTGGAAACAACAAAAATGTCCATCAAAAGATAAATAGATAAATAAAAACAACCAAAAAGAAGAATAAAATTACAACAGTAATAACAACAAAAAAGAAGGAATTTTATTCCCAAAATATATAATAAAGTGGTTAATATAATCATCAACATATTGGTAATAACTTTAAAAGTAAATAAGTGCCAGGAACCAAATAAAAGAGAGTTTGTAAAACATAAGTTTTCAAAACTGAGAGTTTATAAAAAATAATTTATAAAACAAAGCAAAATGTTACTCAACTATTTGTTGTTTATACTAAACTCATGTAAAATATGACACAGGTAGGTTAACAGTAAAAGGATAGATTAATTTAAATATTATGATAACATTTCTTAAAAAGTAAAATGTAAGAGTGGTTATTTCAGTATCAGATAAAGTGACCTCAAAGCCAAGAAAATTACTAGGCACATACCTGAAGAGTCCTAAAGATATTCAAGAAATTGAATTTCCAATTTAAAATTTTTTGAACCATAAATCTTCAGGCCCAGATTGCATAATGAGACAATCTTAACAAACATTTTAAGAATGATTAACATGAGTTTTCCAAAAACTTTATTTTCCAAAAAAATAAAAAGAGGAGGGAAAATGTTCCATCTAATTTTGTGAAATCAGTATTACAATCAGAGCAAAAACTTTTAAAAATTTTTTAAATTTTTTTTTGAGTTGGAGTCTCACTCTGTTGCCCAGACTGGAGTGCAGTGGCCGCTCCCAGCCACTGCAGCCTCGACCTGCTGGGCTCTGGCCATCCTTTCGCCTCAGCCTTCTGAGTAGCCAGAATTACAGGCATGTGCTACCATGCCCGGCTAATTTTTTGATTTATTGTAGAGCTGAGGTCTCGCCTGCCCAGGCGGGTCTCGAACCCGCGGACTCAGGCAATCCACTCATGTCAGCCTCCCAAAGGCGCGGGATTACAGGCTGAGCCACTGAGCCCGGCTAGCAAAAACATTTTTAAAAAGTAAAAGGAAAGAAAGAAGAAGGAAATAATGAGGAGAAAGGAAACAGACAGAAAAATACAGAACAATGTCTTTCATGAATTTAAATGAGACTCTTCAATGAATGTAGTACATTGACTCCAACAATATATAAAAGAAATTATACACTAAAACTAAGTAAAATTCATTTCTAGTAATTAACCCTGGATCAATATTTTAAAAAAAATTATTCAATTCAACTTACCATACTAACAGGCTAAGAAAATATTAATAACATCAACTGAGGCAGAAAAAGCATTTGGCAAAATTCAACATCCATTCATTAAAAAATTTCTAAGATGAATAAAAATATAGGACTATCTCTATATACAGAATCTTCATAAAGTCAACAGTTAATATATTTAATTGTGAAAGACCTAATGATTATCTCTGAGACTGGGAACAAGACAAGGTAGTCCACACTCACCATGCTTATTACATGTTTTGAAGCACAAAAATGGAGATATAGGAAAAAATGACTCATTTTAGAAATAAAAAGTACAATATTTGAAGAAATGTACTGGATTTGCAATAAAATGAACACTAGAAACAGTCAGTTATATTGAGAAAAGTCTCATAAAAATTATCAACTATGTTGGGAAAAAATAAATGATACTTTAAGGAACTAGAAGAAAAATTTAACAGGCATTCCACTGGAGTCATGAAAAGAGACAAGACTGGCACAGGAAAAATAATTCAAGGAAATAACATCTCAAATATTTGACTAATATGTAAATTGAGAGAGTCAAGGAGCAAAACTCAAACTGGATTAATCCAAAGCTGTTAATACATGTTTTTAAAATCTGCTTAATATGCAAGATAGAGAAGAAATATTTATGCCACTTTTCAACACAGTGTATGTAAAAGAACGAGAATTTTAATAACTGCAGATTTCCTGTCAGAAACCATGAAGAGAGAAGACAGTGCCACATCTTTAAAGAACAGATATGTACTGCATAATGCCATTTTGGTCAACATCAGACTGCATTCATGATAATATATATCAGATTATCACAAAGTAGAAATATTTCTATTGTCTAGTGACACTGTAGATGTTGCAAAGCTGTAGTACACATATTTCTTATGTGTTTGTAGTGATGTACTGCCAGTCATATAAAATTATGGGATATAAAATTATGTGCACTACATAATACTTGATCATTATAGATGACTATATTGATGGCTTATGTATTTACTGTACTATACTTTTTTGTAAATATTTTAGAATATACTCATATAAAAATTTAACTGTAAAACAATAGTAGCCAATTCTTGAAAAAGTTTTCTGGAAAAAGGCATTGTTATCATAGAAGATGACAGCTTCACACATATTAATTACCCCCTGAAGAACTTCCATTGGGACAAGATACAGAGGAATAAGACAGTGATATTGCTGGCACTATTTAAGACTAGGTTGATATGTGTGTTTGTGTCTTAATTTTTAATGCAAAGTTTAAAAAGTAAAATATAACAATAATAATTAAAAATAGGGAGAAGTTTATAGAAAAGGGACATAAAGATAGAAAATACAAACACATGGTACAGGTGTACCATGTGTTTGTGGTTTAAGCTAAGTATTGTTACAAAAGTTAGAAAATTAAAAAATTAAAGTAAAAACAAGCAGAAGGCTAAAGATAATTTAAATAAAAAAGACAAAGTTTTTAATAATTTTAGTGTAGCCCAAGTATACAGAGTTTATAAAGTCTACAGTGGTGTACAATAATATCCTAGGGCTTTATATTCATTCTTGACACTCTCATTGCCTCATCGAAAGCAACTTCCGGTCCTGAAAACTTCATTCATGGTAAGTACTCTATATAAGTGTACCCTTATTCATCTTTAATAACATATTTTTACTGTACCCTTTTTATGTTAAAGTACGTTTAGTTACACAAATACTTAGCATTGTGCTACAATTGCCTACAGTATTCAGTACAGTAAATGCTGTTCAGGTTTGTACCCTAGAATCAATAGGCTGTGCTGTACTGCCCAGTTGTGTAGTAGCCTCTAGTATCTAAGTTTGTGTAAGTACATTGTATGATGTTTGCACAATGATGAGATTGCCTAACAATGCATTTCTCAGAAGGTATCCTTGTGATTAAAATATACATGACGGTATTTAAATGAGAGTACTTCCAACCACGTATTGCATACTCAGCAAAAATATCTTTAAAAATTAACATTAAAATAAGCACTTTCCAGTGAAGAAAATCTAAGAGAACTTGTTGCTAGCAGAGTTGCTTTTAAAAGGAAAATATGCCAAATAAAGTTTTTGAGGCTGTACAAAAATTTTACCAGAGAAAAATGCAGTATGTTAGCAAAGAAGGAAGAGCAATAGAAATGATCAGTATCTTGATGAATATTATACTGAATTATTTCTCTTAAGTTTTAAAAATAAGCATGATTATAAAAAGCAAAGTTGTAAAGTTGCCCATGTCAAGGGACATGGAGTGTATACAGATAAAATATACTAGACAGCTATAACATAAAATTGAAGTGGTTTAATTTGAAAAGTGGGGCGTTAATTTGAAAAGATAAAATAACATTGCCTCCAAAAAAACTGTGAAAAGATGTATATATCTTTTATATCCATCTAGTTATGGACAGATAAAGATATCTAGATTTACAGATAATATACATGTGTATATATATTCCTGCATGTTGGGGGACTCTCCAAAAAATTATAATTATCTTTTGGAGGTGGAGGTCCCTTGTAGTACACTCAGAATTTGTTCCTCTGGATCAGATGGTAAACCAATGTTTTTTTCTAGAAATCTTGAGACGTTTGCATCACACTTTGTGGAAGAAACATCCCAAGTAGTGGCAAACAGCGCCTAGTTTTTCCAATATGACAGCATATCTACACAAACCATGCCGATGTTCAGCAATTTTTGACCAAAAATTGTATGAACGCTATGGCCCACCCACACTCACCCCGTCTCTCCCTTTGGGACTTTTTTTGCTTTCCTGCCTGAGAAAATCCTTAAAGGAAAATGTTTTACTGATGTGGAATTGGTGAAACAAAAAAACAGGCAGAAGCACTAAAAGGCATAAAAATTGAAAAGTTAAATAATTGTTTGAGGAGTTGAAAAAGTATTTTGATAGGTGTATTGCATCAAATGGAGAGTACTTTGAAGATGATTGAAATTTGAACATGTAAAAATAAATAGACAATTGTTTATAACTAAATTCCAATGATGGGGGTCCCTTTACATATGTATTTATATTAATGTCCAAAGCAATCACTAAAATGTAACAAAAAGAAACACAACAAAAATTCCAGTGGAGAACTTTAAATGAACCACTAAAATACTTTCAAATTGTTTTTAAATGGCAGAAAAAGAAGGCAAAAAAAGAACTGAATATATTTATGGCAAACAGAAATAAAACAATAAACCTAAATTCAAGCACATCAATAATTATGTTAAACATAGATTGCTTAAGCACACATTTGTTAACTTGGAATTTAAATAGTAACTAGTTCCATTCTGATGAAAAAACAATTCACATTTAATATATTTAACATAATCTGTCTCTTTCCGTTCAAGCTGCTGTAACAAATATTATGAACTTGGTGATATATAAACAGTAGTTTATTTATCATGGTTCCAGAGGCTGGGAAGTACAAGATCAAGGTGCTTCAGATTCTGTGTCTGGTGAGTCTGTTCCTCATAGAGAGCAGCTTCTTGTTACAACTTCGTATGTTGCTTCAAATATAGTTGTCCCGCTTATCCACAGTTTCATGTACTGTGGTTTGTTTTAAGTTGCATGCCATTCTGAGTAACACGATAAACTCTTCTGCTAGAAACTTGACTTATCCCTGTGTCCAGCATCTTCACCTTGTCTGTGGTGTCCACCCATTAATTACTTAGCAGTCATCTATTTTATCAGTTACTGTCATGCTAATGCTTGTGTCCACATAACCCTTATTTAATTTTGTACTGGCCACAAAGTGTAAGAAGAGTGATGCTGGCAACTTGGATATGCCAAAGAAGTGCCTTGAAGTGCTTCTTTTAAGGCAAAAGACAGAATTTTTCAACTTAGCAAGACAAAAAATAATTGTACGCTGAGGTTGCAATCTTGTATCTCTGAAATTGTGAAGATGGGAAGAGAAATCTGTACTAGCTTTCTGTAACACTTCAAGCTGCAAAAGGATATATAGGGTTTAGTACCTTTATACTATCAGACATTTGCTGAGGAACTTAGAATGTATTCTCTTTAAATAAGGGGGGTACTACTTAATGAAAGGGTGAATAAGGAATTTCTTTAGGCTGTAATTAAATTATACCAGAGGAGAATGTAGTAAGTCAGCAATGAAGGAAGAGCAATTGAAATGGTCAGTATTTGGGTGACTATATACTGGATTGTTTTTCTCCTCTTCAGTATTTAGAAATACATAAATGTAAAAAGCAAACATTGTTTGTGGGTGACGGGAAATTTACTCCATTGTGTCTCTCTTTGAAGGCACTAATTCCTCTTAGGAGGGCACTGAAAGCTCCTTCTTCTGAATACGATAGCACTGGGGATTCACAGCAACATATTATTTTCAGGGGACAGAAACACCCAGAATAGAAAATTCTGCCCCGGTTCCACCAAAGTCTTGCCCTTCTCACATGTAAAATACATACATTTTATCACAATAGCCTTAAAAGTCTTAATATGTTTCTGCATTAACATTACAGTTGTAGTCCGAAGTCTCATCTAAACCATGTATGAGACAGGCTCATCGAAAGATTCATCCTCAGACGAAGTGTTCTCCAGCTTTGAGCCTCTAAAAGCAAACATGTTATGTGCCTCTTAAATACCATGGTGGGACAGGAATTGAAGATACATCCCATTCCCAAAAGGGAGAAGCAGGAAAGAAGGAGAACTGGAAGATCTTGAGCAAATCTAAAACTCAGCAAGGCAAACACCATTACATCTTAAGAATCTAAAATAACTTACTTTCACTCAGCGACTTGCACTCTAGACACACTGGGATGGGGATTAAGACCCCATTGCTCTGAAAGGCCATGCCCTCATGACTTTGGGCAGGTTTCTTGTGGTGGCACTGAGGGAGAGTCCATTACTTCCCTTTTTGCCTAGCTTTCAGTGATTGCCAGCAATCCTTGGTGTTCCTTGGCTTGTAGACGCATCACTCCAGTCTTTGCTTCTATCTTCACATGGCCTTCACCCTATGTGTCTGCCTGTGCCTTCACATTTCCTCTCCCCTGTGCATGTCTCTATGTATAAAATCGTCCTCTTCTTCAAAGGACACAAGTCATTGGATTAGGGTCCATTATAGTAAGCCACTATGACCTCATCTTCACTTCATTACATCTGCAAACACCAGATTTAAAAACAACAACAACACAAAAGTTACACAGGAACTGGGGATAAAAAGTAGAACATTTCGTTTGTCATGAGACAGCTCTACTCACAATAGTGGGAAACTGGGTGGAGCAAAAACGATGTTCACTATAGTCTCAAAAATAACACATCCATCTTTTTTTCCCCCCAGTTTTTCTAATTTTTTGGAATCAAAGTGATGTCTTTACACCTCTTCAGAATTCAGGGTCCTTGTCTGTAGAAGTAAGAATGTGGATCACGTGATTTCTGGGGTCATTTTTACAAAATTCTGGGATTCTTTAATACAATGCTATTGGCAATTTTCTATCAGAGTGTTGAAAATATAAAAACATAAATATAAGATTAAATAATGGTTTCAACGTTAGTTACATTTATAAATTCTAGAGAAAGTTTCAAATTAATTTTGCTTGAATTCGAGTTATAAAACCACCAGCCATTATAGAGTTTTATCACAGTGTAGTCATTTAATAAATTATACCAGTTACTCAAAAAACGATTGTGTTATTATATAATATCAGGACAAGTTTTTTCTTTCAATTCCATGAAATATAGCTATAGATAGATTATTTCTCAGAATTGCCTTTAAACAAATCCTTATTTCAATAAGGAACCTCTGATAAGTCATGTAAGGGATGAAAATTTATGTCTATTTTGGCAAGATCTAAATCCCCTGTTATGTTTTAGCTGTCTGTAGAGTATAATCATCATTCTTAATTATTGTTGATTCTACTGTGTTTTTGTTGTCAGAGATTTCAAGGTAGGCCTTCAAGAATTTTGTACTAAATTTCTTCTCGGGGAGGTTGAGAAGATGTCCCCGTGTGAGTGAGTGTATGGAAAATTTTGTGTATGTGCTGGTGAGCGAGTGGGTTTGTGAGTGGCAGACTAAGTGAGGGCTAGGGAGCTAGTGGCCAGGGCTCTCCTGGTGCAGTGCCTGGGATGCAGAAGCCAAGGACCATTTTCTTTCTTACTTTCTTTTTTTTAAATCAACAAACCCTCCCTTGGAAGAAAATGCTGGGAGAAACTGTCAGCACATTTGAATTCCTTGTAGATCCTGGATGTTAGGGCTTTGTCAGATATACAGTTGGCAAATATTTTTCCCATTCTGTGGCTGTCTCCCCACTCTCTTGGTTTCTTTTGCTTTTCAGAAAAGTTGCAGTTTGGTGAGGTCCCACTTGTCTATCTTATCTCTTATGGCATGGACATCTGGGGTTTTGATCAGGACTTGATTGCCAGTTCCAATTTCCATAAGCAAGTCTCCTGCATTTTCTAAAGTTCTTGTAGTTTGAGGTTTTACGTTTAGGTCTTTGATCCACTTAGAGTTTATTTTTGTGTATGGTGAGAGGTAAGGATCCTGTTTCAATCTTCTGCATGTGGTCAACTGAAATAAGCTAAATCAGTTAATAAAATCAAATTGCTAGCAAAGTAATGATATTAACCAGCTTACTCCATTTTGTTTAAGACTTTCATCTTAGTTACCTGACTGACATAAGAATCAATGCCTATGTGTGATTACAGCAATATCCCCATGACCACAGATCCCCAGCTTTGTCTCCTTTGGGCAGGTTATGCTGACTGTTGCCTACTGACCATTACAGAACTCCTTTGTCATAGTTTCCATGTAATTGTATGCTTTGCTAACTGAAATCAAATGTTACGCTTTGGCATTTTCATAGTTTGTTCTTATATTCTGTTAGTGACCTAACCAAGGTAACTCTATTGTATAAACTTGGATTGCATGGGATATTTTTCTATTTGCTTATGTTTCTTGGTTTCTTTGAGCAGTGTTTTATAGTTTTCATTGTAAAGGTCTTTCTCTTCTCTGGTTAGGAAAATGCTGTGGTATCTCATTTTTCTTCCTTGTCTCTATGTAACTACCTTAAACTATATCTTAATAGCAGAACTCCAGGGACTTTCTGAGCACTGGCTATACATAGGACATGAACTTAATCAAAGCTCCCTAACAATCAAAAGTTCCTATTTTCGTTGCCAAGTTGTTAGTTAATAGTTGCTGTGGTCACTAAGTTGCTATGTAGCTAATGCTGCAAATTTTACCTATAAAAGCTTGTCACAAACTGCACCAATTTGCCAAGAGTTTTTCTGGCATTTGCCTACTCTTGACCCGCGTGTTTAACAAATTCATAATTAATTAGACTCAACTTGCTGGCATAACTTCTTCTCGCCTACTTGGTCATAACACAGTCAATTTTCCCAGCACCATTTATTGAATAGGTTCTCTTCTTCCTAGTGGTTTGCTGGTGAAGGCTTTGTTGAAGATGAGTTGGTTGAGAAATTGAGTTTTTGCTTCCAGAATCTTTTTCCTGTTCTATTGATCCATATGCCTGTTCTTGTATTAATACCAGACTGTTTTAATTATTGTATCCTTATAATAAAGGCTAAAGTCCTGAAGTGTGATACCTCCTGTATTTTTTTTTTTAGCTGAGGAATGTTTTGACTGTTGGTGGTAATTTACGTTATTATATGAATTTCTGTATTGTCAATTGCAGGTCTGGGAAGAATGATATTTGTAATTTAATGGGTGTTGTGTTGAATCTGTGGATTGCCTTTGGTAGGATGGACATCTTAATTTTTAATTTTTTTAATTTTTCTTTTTTGGGTTGGAGTCTCACTCTGTTGCCCAGACTGGAGTGCAGTGGCCGCTCCCGGCCACTGCAGCCTCAACTGCTGGGCTCCAGCAATCCTTCTGCCTCAGCCTTCCAAGTAGCCAGAATTACAGGCATGCGCTACCACACCCGGCTGATTTTTTGGTTTATTGTAGAGATGAGGTCTCGCTGCCCAGCCGGGTCTTGAACCCTCGGGCTGAGGCAATCCACTCACCTCAGCCTCCCAAAGGTGCGGGATTACAGGCTGAGCCACTGAGCCCAGCTGATAGATATCTTAATAATGTTGATTCTTCCTATCCATGAGCATGGGATATTTTTCTATTTGTTTGTGCCTTCTTGGTTTCTTTGAGCAGTGTTTTATAGTTTTCATTGTAAAGATCTTTCACTTCTCTGGTTAGGAAAATGCTGTGGTATTTCATTTTGTGTGTGTATATGTGGCTATTGTGAGTGGGATTGTGCTTTCTATTTGATTGTCTGCCAGCTTGTTGTTGGTGTATATGAATGTGACTGTCGTTTGCACATTTATTTTATATCTCGAGACTTTGTCAAAGTCCTTCATCAGTTCTCGGAGGGTTTTGACAGATTCTCTTGAGTTTTTGAGGTATAGGATCATATATAGTCAGCAAAGAGGGATAACTTAACTTTCTTTATACCTATTTGGATACCCCTGATTACCTTCTCTTATCTAATTGTCTAGCTAGGACTTCTGACACAATGTTGAAAAAGAGAGGTGAGAGTGGGCAGCCTTGTCTTGTTCTGGTTTTCAGGGAAAATATTTCCAGTTTCTCTATATTTTGCAATATACTGGCTATGGGTTTATCATACATGGAATATACTATTTTTAGGTATGCCCCTTCTATGCCCAGGTGTTTGAAGATTTTTATAAAGAAGTGATGCTGGATTTTATCTAAAGATTTTTCTGCATCTAATGATATATTCATGTTGTTCTTGTTTTTACATCTCTTGATTTATTTAATTACATTTATGATCTGCAGATGTTGAATCAGTCCTGGATACTAGGGATGAAGCCTACTTGATCATGGTGAATGATTTTTGAGATGTGTTTTTGGATTTGATTTGCTAGAACCTTTTTGAGAATTTTTGCATTTATGTCCATTAGAAATATTGGCCTGTCGTTCTCTTTCTTTGTTGGATCTTTACCCAGTTTGGGTATTAGTGTGATGTTACCTCCATAAAATGATTTTGGTGGAATTCCATCTTTCTTGATTGCCTGAAATACTTTCAGTGGGATTGGTATCAGTTCCTCCTTGTACATTATTTTTTGTCAGTTATTTTATTTTATTTTTTAAATCAATATTTTTTATTATGATATTGTGGGGTACAGTTAAGGGTTAGGTATACAAATATGCTTCATTCAGGCCTCCTTGTTGATAACAGGTGTCTCTTCATCCCCAGACAGATGTTTACTACCATTAGTCCCATCCCCCTACCCCCCCCCCAGAGTTTCCCAGTGTCAGTCATTTTCTTTTGGTAGTGCGTTGGATGATCGAGGTCCACTATATGATTGAGAACATGTGATACTCAGATCTTTGTTTCTGTGAGAAGTCACTCAGTATTATAGACTCTAGTTCCATCCAGGTTGCTGTGAAATTCATGATTTTGTTCTTTTTTATTGCTGCATGGTATTCCATCGTGTATATCCTTGTACATTTTGTAGAATTCTGCTGAAAAGTCATCTGGTCCAGGGCCTTTTTTTTTTTTTGTAGGTAGTTTTCTTATAATGGAATCAATTTCCTGGGTTGTTATTGGTCTATTTAGTGTCTCAATGTTTTCTTGTTTCAACCTTTGGAGGTTGTATGATGTCAGAATGTTCTCCATTTTATTAAGGTTATCAAGTTTGTTCCCTTACATGTGTGCATATTAATCTCTAGTAATCTTTTGTATTTCTTCGGGGTCAGCTGTGATACAATCTTTTGCATTTTTGATTGTGTTTATTTGATTTTTTTCTCTCTTTTTCTTGGTAATTCTGGCTAGAGAACCATCAATGTTGTTTATTCTTTCAAGGAACCAGTTTTTTGTTTTGTTGATTTTTTTCTATGATATCTTTGTCTCCTATGTCCCCTATTTGGACTTTTACTTTGGTGATCTGGATTCTTCTGCTAAAGTTAGAGTTTTGTTGGTCTTGTCTTTTCAGTTCATTTAGGTGGTTTATTAAGCTGTTAGCTTGTGATCTTTCTTTTTCCTGAAGTGTGTTCTCAGAGATATAAATTCCCTTCTTAGAACTTCTTTCATGGCATACCAGAGATTTTAGTAAGATGTTTCTTCATTTTCATTTGTTTCCAGGAATCTTTTAATTTCTGTTTTGGTTTCTGTGTTGACTCAGTAATCATTCAGCATCATGCTGTTTAGTGTCCATGACTTTGCTGTTTTTGGAGAAATTTTTTTGTGTTGATATTTATTTTTATTCCACTCTGGTCTGAGAAGGTACATGGCAATATTTCAATCTTGTGAAATTTGTTTATTGATTTATGGCTAAGGTTGTGATCAATCTTGGAGTACATTCCATGTGGTGATGAGTAGAGTATATGTTCTGTGGTTGTTGGATGGAGTATTCTGTATGTATCTATTAAGTTCATTTGGTTGCGTGTAACGTTGGGGTCCTGGATCTCTATGTTGATTTTGCCTCAATGATCTATCTAGGGTTGTTAGTAATGTATTTAAGTCCCCAGCTATAATAGTGTTAGAGTCAATATCTTTTTTTAGTTTACTTAGTAGTTGCTTTATATATTCTGGTGCTCCTGTGTTGGTTGCATTTATGTTTAGAATGGGTATTTCTTGTTGATAGATCGAGCCTTTTATTATTATGTAGTGTCTTTCTATATCTTTTTAAATTTTTGATAGCGTAAAGATTGTTTTGCTTGATAGTAAGATCACAACTCCTGCCTTGTTTTGTGATCTGTTCACCTGGAAACTCATTTTTCATCTTATTACTTTGAGTCTGTGTGTGTCTCTTGTTGTGAGATGAGTTCCTGGATATAGCAAATTATTGGGTCATGGGTTTTTATCCAGTTTGCCGTTCTGTCTCTTTTCAGTGGTACATTTAGTCTATTGACATTCAGGCTGATTATTGAAATAATATTGTTTATTTCTGTCATAAGGTTCTTATAAAGTTTTTCTTTATTTGTTTGTTTATTTTAGTTTTTGGGTTAATGTATGTGTGTGTTTTCAAGTTTACAGTCACAATGTATTCTCTGTTGATTCTGCATTCTGCTGTTCTCTTGGGAAGTGCATGGTCATTCTTTTTTTTCTTCTTCTTTTTTTGTGTTTAATTCCTATAGAACTGGTCTGGAAGATGGATGTCTGGGAAGGATTTTAATTCTCTATCTCCAGTGGAGTTGAACTTGACTGGGTAGAAAATTCTTAGTCAAAATAATTTATCTTTGAGGACTTTGAATATTGGAATCCAATCCCTTCTAGCTTAGCATTTCTTCTGATAGGTTGGTGGGGTTTCCCTAGTAGGTCGTCTGCCCTTTCTCTCTTCCTGCCTTCTAGGATTTTTTTTTGTGCCTACTTGGTGTCTGGGGATTTGTCTTCTCATTTGATGTCTTGCAAGGGTTTTCTGTATCTCTTGTGTTTAGTCACATCTCTGGTGAGATGGGGAAAGTTTCCTTGAATAACCTTCTGGAATACTCGCTCCAAGGTATCCTTCACTTCCCTTTTTTCTTCTAGAATACCAATTAGGCATAGGCTTGCTCTCTGGATATAATCACACATCTCTTAGTGGCTTTGTTATTTCTTTCTTAGTTTTCTCTCTCTCCCGCTCTCTCTCTCTCTCTCTCTCTCTTTTTTTTACAGATTCCATGTTTTGTTTTTCATGTTCTGAAATTCTTCTGCTTGATTAATTCTGCTTTCCATGCATGTTATCTTGTCATTTATTTCGTGGATGTAATTTCTTATGGCCAAAATCTCTGTTACAAGTTCTTTCAGTGTTGAATCTTGTCTTTTTTGAGTCTTATTCACTCTTTTCATCCATTCCCTCATCCTTGGTGTACTCTGTGGCCAGTTGTTGTTGACTTTGCATTGTTTATTTCTCAGGCATAAAGTCTGATTTCTCAGGCATTTTCTCTTTGTTACACTGGGAATTACCTGTGTTCTTCTGTTGATTTTTCCTCATTTATGACAGACTTCTTTCTTTTCTCTTTAGTTCCATTATTCAGTGGAGTGGGAGAGGCTTTGACTTCTGATGTTTGCTCAACTCTCTTTTATTCCCTGATCAAGTCTCTGAATTTGTTCTGTTTTGAAACAGGGCTGTGGGTGGGAAGCTTTACTGTCTCTTATAGTTTGGAGAGTCAAATAAAGTGGAGGATGGGGAGCACTGATCTCTTTGGAGATCTTCCTTGTCCTTTTGTGGCCACACCCTTTGTTCTGCTGCTGAATCAGGATTCAGGGTTGGGCACCTGAGACTCAGGACTTGTTCTGTCTCTCCGGAGTTTGGGCTTTCAGGATATTCCCTTTGGGTCATGATCAACCATTGAGTAATTAATGTTCCTGTCACAGTGATTGGGTCAGGCCTGTTGCTCTGTAGTAAGCAAGTAGGAACATTTTCCTGCCCAGTTTTCAAGATGGTGGCCGGGTGCCTCTTTCATCTTCTCCAGTGGAGCTCTGCCTCTGGGCTTCCTCACTGTGCTTCCTACTTAGCCCTTGCTGCCTTGTGCTGCAGTGATGAGGCAGAGCATGGAGCTGGTAGTCTTTCCTGGTAGCTTCAGAAAAGGACTTCGTAGATTTTTTTAAAATGGCACTCAGCTTCTGCACTCCAGAGAGTGCTAGTGACCAAGCAGAGCAGCTGTGGCACCAGCCACTTCACCAGGAGAACTCTGGTCACTTGCTACTGAGTTCCCACTCAGTCACTCACATGCCCTCTTACTCACCAACACATAAACAAAATTGTCCATACGCTCACTCACTCACACTGGGACTCACATAGTCTGACTGGCTCTGCTGCCATCTTCCCCAGTCCTTCTAAATCATTCCACTCTTAATTCACATCTTCCTAAACTTAGTCTTCCTTTCCCATAAGTGTTTGTCACTCATTGATTAATGGAGACCTTCCATCATAGCAGGGCAGTAGGATGTGCCATTTGAATGATGCCTGGCCATATGTTTTAAAGATTTCTTCCGTTTGAAGTTAGGCTCGTCACTAATGCATTGTTTCACAGCTTATTTTCTTTCTCTTTCTGATAAATTCAGAGTCTCTGTGTTTCTTATCTGTTTTTATAAGCAATACTTCAAGGTACAAAATCAAATAAGAGATTTGAGAGAATATAAATTTTTCTAGAGGTTCTCCTTTTCTGCTACTGTGTCTGCATTAATAGAAAATGTAAAAATGGCTTTGACCATGAGTTCTTTTTTAGCTGTGCCTGGAGTTTCTGATCTCTGGACATGCACTGTTCACTCAATAGTAAAGTAGAAATAAAGTTTCCATTTTGCTCATCACAACCCATTCCTGAGCAGTACTTTAAAACTTTGCTATCTCTATGACACATCAAAACAAATTGGCAACAGAAAATTCTTGTGAAAACTGTACTGTATGGAAATGTAACTCTGTAGAGACAGGAATGGTGAAAGACAGTGATTTGGAATTTATGCAAAGTACTAAGAGTAGGACATTGGTCTCACCCATACTCCACCACTCACTAGATATTTGGCTTTGGCACTTTTATTTAATGGCTATAAGCATCAGTTTCCCAATTAAAAAAAATATATATATAAATGAAAGATACTAGCTATAATTATTGTATATAGTTGTTACTATGTTTAAATAAAATGATTTAAAGTCAACTGTCAAATTGCTAGCAAAAATTTATTAAATGTTAATGATCCCTATTATTATTATCACTTAGAGAATTCTGAACAATAGGCGCACTCCCTTGAATAGGTATTATTCAAACCAATCCAATTCTTCTTCAGAGAAATTACATGGGATGAAGAAAGAAGAGCAGTATGAAATTGAAGGAGAGACACTGAAATGCAATACCACAGAGTAACTAGACTGTCAACAGATCTACTGCAACAGCGAGTGCAACTTGGAACAATAGCCTTATACTCCAGAATGTATAACCATTGAAATTATATTGTCTGCTTTTATGCTGCAGTGAATTCTTATGGCTGAAGGTATTTGCAAGTACTGTCATATTTTCTTAGATTTATACCTTATTGTCATACAATATTTTGCTTTACAGAATGATGTCATTTTCACCAAAACTTTTCATTTGTATCTGGCATTCAGGAACACAACTGGTTATTTAATGTTTTTATATATGAGGAACTTTTTATAATTCCATTTTTTCATGAGTTTTTATGTAAACATTCATATATTGTCTATGAATATTAGTTGTTTTTCCTAATCTGAAACTTATACTGTATGTTCATTGTATTGAACTGGCTAGAGGGCTCAAATGTGGAAGAGGAGGAGTGACCACAGGAATCTTTATTGCACTCTTGAATTTTAAGGAATTTCTCCTGCCAGTTCACAGTTAACTTAATTTCCATATTTATTTTCTAGACTTCCTTATCAAATGAAGGAATTTCCTTTCTATTCTTAGTTTGCTTAGAATCAGTACTGATTCTTGATTTAAAGAACAAATGATTTTTTTTTAATCTAGGGATTTGTCATTCCATTAATTTCTCGGTATCATAATGCATTAGTCTTTTCAGTACTTTAAAATTGTCACCTCTGTGGTTTTTGGCTTGCATATTGTTTAATGAGAAGTCTGTTGGCATTCTTTGTTCTAATGATAAGTAACCATTGTATTCAGAAATTATTCCAACTTGGATATTAATATTATTATTTTTAACATGTTTCTGAATTCAGTATGATAGATATTTTATTAGAAATTTAGCTCCAATGTTCAATGCATGTATTATCAATTCCTGTTTCATATTCTCCTCTAATTCTTTATAAAAGTTATTATATTCTTCTTTTTCATGAATAATTTGAATCTTCCTAATGACCAATAATGTCAAACATTTTTCTTTTTGGATGCTTATCTTCAACCCATAACTCTACTTTAGTAAATTACTTATACAAATTTTTGTCCACTTTTTATAAAGATTCTCACTTATAAGTGGACCTTGAACATCTATCGTAATACTATAAGAAAAGGATCGACAGTGGTGGGAGAGCGTGTTTACATGTAATGAATTCCAGTTGTTTTCTTCTGAGTTTTTTAAAGTATCTTTTTGGAAACTAAATTGTTTTAGCTTTGATGCAATCAATTTTTATATGTTTTTAATTTTTTAAAATTCTACCAAACTTTGTTTTTCCTGTGTTTTCAGTGTATGTCTATAAAAACTTTATAACTTTATAGTGTAAACATGTCTTATGTCTATAATGGATTTTTTGGGCACATATGTTTAAAAATAGGGGCAAGATATATTGATAAGATATGCAATGTTCCCAACACCATATGTTGCAGACACTGAATCTCTTTAGAGATCAAAAGTTGGGTCAATTTCTGAACTCTGTTTTCTCTATTTATCTACATTTCCAGTCTTTCTCTTTTAAATTCAATCACTCTTTTTTTCCTAGCTTATTAAACTGGAAACTTGGAGTTTGATATCCGTACACCTTTTAAGTTTAAAAACTGCTTGAGCTTTGTCCCACATAGTTTGAATTTTGTTTCCATTTGTTCAATACCAAGTAATTCCTGAATTTTCTTGTGATTTCTTCTTGACATGTGGTTTATTGAAAAATATTTTGTTTGATACTTGGAAATTTTTTTTAAAACAATATTTTGTATTATGATATTGTGGGGTACAGTTAAGGGTTAGGTATACAAATAGGCTTCGTTCAGGCACCCTTGTTAACAAGAGGTGTCTCCTCATCCCCAGACAGATATTTACTACCATTAATCCCATCTCCCTTCCCCTCCCCCCATAGTTTCCGACCACTGTCAGTCATTTTCTTATAGTATTATGTTGGATGCTCAAGGTCCACTATATGAGTGAGAACATGTGAGACTCAGATCTTTGTTCTGTGAGAGATCACTCAGTATTATAGACTCTAGTTCCATCCAGGCTGCTGCAAAATTCATGATTTTGTTCTTTTTTATGGCTGCATAGTATTCCACCGTGAATATGTACATTTTTAAAATCCAGTCCTCTTTTGATGGACAGCATGGTTCCTTCAGGTTCTTGCTATTGAGAACAATGCTGCAATAAATATATGTGTGCAGGTATCTTTTTTATGGAGAGATTTGAGTTCTTCAGGGTATATTCCCAGCAGGGAGATTGCAGGGTCATATGGGAGGTTGATATTTAGAGCTTTTAGGAATCGCCATACTGTTTTCCACAGAGGTCGCACTAGTTTGCACTCCCACCAACAGTGTAGAAGTGTGCCCTTTTTGCCACACTATCTCCAGCAACTGTTATTTTTTGAATTATTGATAATTGCCATTCTGACTGGAGTTAGGTGGTATCTCAGTGTGGTTTTGATTTACATCTCCCTGATGACTAGTGAGGTTGAACATTTTTTCATGTGTCTATTGGCTGCTCGGATGTCTTCCCTTTAGAAGTGCCTGTTCATATCTTTTGCCCATTTTATAATGGGGTTGCTTGTTTTTTTCTTTTCAGCCCGTTGTGGATCCAAGATGTTAAGCCTTTGTCAGACCTGGAGTTGACAAATACTTTTTCCCAGTCTGT